>NC_133387.1:38865352-39097852 GCF_047511655.1 Castor canadensis | reverse complement strand
TGTGGGCAAACTGATTATGTAATAAATTAAGTGGACAGGTTTTTTTGTTGTTTTTGTTTGTTTGTTGCAATAGATTCTCACTCTATAACCCTGGCTGCCTTTGAACTCTCCATCCTCCTGCCTCAGCCTCCTGAGTGCTCTGATTACAAGTATATGCTGTTAAACCTGGCCAAGGGGACAGTTTGTTAAAGGGGAATGCTTCAATGAGCTACTGGTCGTTGAATTGAGGGTTGAAAGGTATGGTAAGACTTGGAAAATAGAATTTGAGAGGAAAGAGACATTTCGGGTGGAACAGATGGAAACATTAAAGTCTAGTAACAAAATATCTAATAGCTCAGTTTAATCCTAGAATGTATAAATTAGTCCAACAAAGTGAAAGGAAAATTTGAGAATGAAAGGTGGGTTATTTAGTAGTATTGAAGTGACTCTTCTTTCTTTAAACAACATTAAATTATGTATTTGTAAGAAAGGCACCTGGGAAATATTTTCATATTTTTAAGTTGAATATATTCAATTTAGACATTAATATGTTCCCCCCTCTCTCTGTGCCAGCTTAACAGTCTATAAAAACATATGTTTAGAAAACCTTTTTAGGTCTGGAATATTATGCAAAATAATGATGACATAATGTTTGATGATACTTGGTGAGTGTGAAGGATATGAATTTGAAATTGTTATTGGACCCATGGGTAAAAAAACTATCATTACAGAGGTAGAAGAAGGATGTCTGGTATTGTTTTGTATATATTTAAGTAAACTTGAGTTTTCTTGAGTAAAAAGGAGGCTTGAGATTAAATTCGGAAGATATACAAAATATTGCTAACTTGAATAAGAGAAAATTCAAATGAAGATGTTTAAGAGGCAGTAGAAGAAAAAGAGCAGAGCAAGAGGGGATGGAAGGTTGTATTTTAAGATAATGAAAGTAAATAGCAAATATTTCTCAAAATGTTAACTGAGGGGTCTAATAAAAATTTTTTATTGATCAGAACTCAAACCAGAATTTCCTTTAGAAACCATGTTTTATACTTGGTTGTTAGGTCAAGACTGACTACCCTATCCATTTAACCCTAATGTCAAAAAGGGGTGGTCTATGTCCCTTATAGATGCTGAAAATATTATTTATTGTCATGTTTTATTTTTTAAAAATATGAAAGTAGTTGTTCAGTCTTAAAAATCAGGCTTTTTTTTCTTTATCTCTCTGTTTCACACACACATATATAGGCATACACACTTATTTTCCTAGCCTTTCTTGAAAATTCAGATTTGGCAGGAAATCTTCATTTCTACAAAGAGAAATGTCAGTAGTCTGATAGGGGATTATGAAACACCTCTTTAAAGACTTTACCACATTGTGTTTTTCACCTAGCCTGATTCATGATTTTATCTTTGGATATTTTATTTTGTGACTCTCATGATGTACTTGATGTTTACCATAGTATTTTATCTAGTGATATTTGCCTTGAAACCTAATCACTACATGGAACAAACTTTATTGGTAAAATAGGTGGAGACTGCAAGCTAGAAATCAGGAACAAATGTCTCTTTCCAGTGCCTTTGGGTTTCACATCTCATCTTCTGTTACCTTCAAATCCTCTGTAGGACTTCTCACTGGGAAGAACACTGTTGGGTTTATGTTTCTGAAAAGCCAATGTGTAGGGTTGTGTTGTGGTGTGTGGATCCTAAAGAGTTAAGTCTGTATAAGGGGGCACCAGATAGGCATTTGTATATCCTATAGACACTTTAAATCTTAAAGTCAGGAGAGAGTGGTGGACTGGATATATACATTTGGGAATTGTGTTAGTTTACCATTATTACAACAAAATACCCAAGATAAATAATTTAAAATGAGGAAATGTTTATTTTGGGTCACAATTTCTTTGGCTTTTAGCTTTTGGCTTGTGGAAAGGCAGTGCATCATGGGATCACATGGTAGAGGAGTTCTGGTCACCTTATGACAACTGAGAATAAAAGAAAGAGAGAGGAAGCAAACAAACAAACAAAAAAACCCACAAATGAAACAAATAACAATGAGAGGCAGAGAGAGAAGGGGGCTGAGCGCTGAGTTTCTATTATCTCCTTTCTGAGCACACTCTCAGTCACCTTAACTTCCTTCCATTGGTCCTCACCTCCTAAATGCTCCACTACCTCCCAGTAGTACCACAGAATGACAACCAAAACTTTAGCATATGGGCCTTCTGAGGACATTTAATAACCTAACCATAACAGCAATCATTTGCAACAAGCAGTGGTTGATACAAGAAATAGAATACAGATTAAGAGGAGAGAAGGACTAGATTGAAATCTTGGGAAAACGGATGTTGAAGGTATATATGCTTTGTTCATCAGAGCCTGAATGAAGGAAGGCTGAGAAATGGGAGAGTGGGCAGAAGAGACAGGTATGTAGAAGTTAAATAGAGTTTTGAGAGGGAAGGAGTGAAAAATAATCTAAATGGAGCTGAGAAATTAAGCAAATCAGGAATCAAGAAATCATATTTGGATTTTTCAGCTGGAAGGTGTTTCCTGTCCCAATGAAAAATGTTTAGTTTTAAGGATTTAGTAAACTCTTGACAATCTATGTGAATTTGTTAATGTTAAAAGAGTGGAATCTTATTTATTCTAATTCCAATAAAAGATTTTTATCAAAATATATTTATACCAACATAACAAACACAAATAAACCACAATAACTTGCTTATGTAAAGAAATTATCAAATGATAAATATATAATTCATTAGTGATATTTTGAGTGAATATATAAAAAAATCCAAACTGGGACACTTTTAAGAAAGAAAGGGACAGTTTCTAATAATTGCAGCAGGTATGAGCCACATCCATCCCAGGCAATCCAGAATGAATTGTCAGCCTAATTATCATTCACATTTATTCATTACTAGCTGTGTACCAGGCACTAAGACAAGGTCTTTATTGGTTTTTCTGATTTAATGACTGGTGTTAGTTAATAATTTATTCTTTGAATATAATGAATTCACTGACAAATACACTATACCTAGTTTTGATGACCTTACCTGAACTTAACTATTTATGCTGAAAAAAAAAAAAGCCACTTATATCCCTTAAGTTGGATCTTACGGGATAGAGAAATGAAGATGATTAATACATAGTTCCAGTTGATAATGAGCATCCAATGTATTGAGATTGTGTGCAAAAAATTTTTCATGCAATGTTGCAAAGTACCATCATAATAGTATAGTATGTTAAGTGTTAAATAGTTTATGGTTAAGATTATAGTGTATTGAATTTTCAAGAAGAGTTTGCTTTTCTTAAAAAGATTTTATCATGAGAAAAGACAAAGTGTAGTTTTTTTGTACATGTGTTTATATATACATATATATCATGTTGTATGTGTCTGTGTAATTTAATTCTTTATCACAAAGCTAAGCATTTGCATATCTGAATGTGGCTTTCACCTCTCTCCAGCTGTACCCTGAGACAGTCTGGGATATTCCTCTGGTAGATATGGATGGCATTAATTAGCATAGGTATTGCTATAAATGACATGGTGGTCCAGGACAACAAAAAGTATTTGCTACTGATGTCAATCATAATCATTCATCCTTTGCCACTGCAAAAGGCTTCTCTATAGGAATGTGCATTGATCCACACTGACCCTAAACATTGTAAACCACTTCTGTGATCTAGAAACTAACGGGAAATTACTTGTGTTCTAACTGCCATATGGAAATATTGATAATAGAAAATACATGTTGATATGTTTAGTCTTCTGAATTATGCCATGAATACTTGAATCTTTGGAAAACAAAACAAACCATTTTTCTTCATTTTAAAATCTAATCCTAAATGAGTTTTCTCCCTCAATAGCTTTAATCTCTAAAGAAAAATACATGTTTTTGTTTCATCTTGAAATAATCTTCAGTTATGTCAGGTAAATGTTTACAAGTACTGTCTGAATTGGTTGAAAACAGGTGTTCACAGAAGCAATGATTTCTGATCAGATAAATGGTTTAAAGAGGTGCTTTTCCCCTCATACATTTTAGTTTTTATGTTTATCTATTCTGATACAAATATTGAGTCATTTCATTTGCTTACTTTCCAAAAATCATATTTTTAGAAATATTAGGCACCAATGTAATGTAATGTGTTAAGTTTCTGAGCAATAACTGAGCTTAAAGTGCCATGATACACATTTCCCCCAAACACTACATTTTATTCCAGTTTTGCTCTAAATACTCCCCTTTTCATTCTAACTTTTTATTTAGTGAGAGTGTGAGTGATTTGAGGATAAGACACAGGATTTGATCTTGAGTATGGCGCAAGTTGAAGACGTTTATTAATTTTTTTTCTTTTTGGTGGTAATACGGATTGAATCCGGGGTCTTGAATTTGCCAGGAAGGTGCTCTCTCACATGAGTCATAGCCCCAGCTCCCAGCTCATGTTTGCTTTAGTTGATTTTTTTGGATAAGGTCTTGTGTTTTTGCCTGGAGTCAGCCTGGGATGAAACCTCCCATCTTCGCTAGTATCACAGTTTATTTGTTGAAGTGGACATCTCCATACCTATCCCCACCCTGCTGGCCTCAAGTTACAATCCTTAATGTCCATCTCCAGAATAGCTGGGATTAAAGCAATGAAGCATGAGGTTGGACTTAATACTTAATGAGGTAGAAAATACCCATTATTAGAAACCTACATTTAGATGAAATTTGTATTATAGAATTATTTTCTCAATCTTATAAGTGTTCATGTCATCAAAGATCAGACACTTACAAACCACATTTCTGTATCTTTGTAAAGAAAAGTGGGATATAGTGTATTTTAAGTCCTAATAGATTGGTTAGAGAATTAGGTTGATATCAGATTTAGAACTCCTCATGTAATATACTCTAATTTGCCTAGTTTGAACAGTTGTTTCCCAATCTTTGTCCCATCTTTAAAAATCGCTTTCCAGATTTCTTGCTGCCTTACAAATGCTGTTGAATCTGTTTCTGGTCTATTTCATGCTCTTGAAATCATCTTTTTATTATTTCATTAAAAATTTTAAAAATGGATTTTTCTTTACACTTTTCTAATCATCCTTTAATTCTTTAGCCCTAAGACATTAAAATGAATTAGTAAAAATATTTGATACCTAATTATCTCTGCCAGTCAATTGAAACTCATGGATTTGCAAAATTATGTTAAAATCTTTAAAAAATACATTTGAGTGGGCTTTTGTATTCATTTGTATTTTGAATATTAATCCCCTTTTGCTATGCTGAGCCATAAAGATGATAAAGAAGATAAGTGTGGGCTTCTTTAAGTAGTGTTAAAGTGCTAGATTTATTTATTATAACATTCAATAAGGCAATTCCTGTATTTCCGTTCTCCTCAGATCCAACAGAAAATAGTGGGATGATTCCCATTCCCCCAGCAGAGTAAGAGAAAAAGTTGGATGTGTTTTGTAATGATTCATTAAAAATATAATTTCCCCCTAGATCAAATAAATAATAGAAGTCTGTTGAAGCTTTGTCCTGACCTATTCTGGAAAAAGAAGAATATCCTGAAGAAAGGAGCATTGTAAGCACAAAGAATTAACTCCTGGATCCTGGGAGAGAGAATTAAAGTCTAACCCTACAAATGTAAGTCATCAGTACTCTACCTTTTCCATCCCTTAGTTTGCTTGTTTGTGTGGGTGTTAGTAGAAAATAATGTGATTTTGGGGTTTTTTTTCCTCTACAAAATATGCCATTGTTTGGTTGGTAACTTTTACATTCTGATTTATGTGGGTATTTACTAACTGATAATCTAAGGTGATGCCTTAGAATAATATTTAATGCAAAATAGATTGATTTTGGTTATATTTTCTAGTGAAGAACTATTAAGAATTTTTGAGAGTATTTTGATGCAAGGAAAGCAATTTCATTTGATTTAACATCTAAAATAGTGTCATCATCTTTTTTACTCTAAACTTTGGGTCTTTTTATATTTCTTTATATCTGAGAATAAAACTATATTAATATGTCTATTTAAATCTACCATCCACAAGAGAGACTTAAGTCCTTTTTTCACTCTGCATAGTGAAACTGATTGGACTGACTTTATATCTATAATCTGCTAAAAAAATATCAATTTTGTCAGCCCAATGTAGTAGAAAGACTGCTCCCTACTTGTTAGGAAAAACTTGAAAGATGTGAGTTCATTATCATAAAATCACAAATTTCAGGGTTTTTTCTTGAGAAATTGGTAGATGGAATCATGATTGAAGCTAACACTTGTTTTAGGAAAATTATTTGTGAAGAAATCTCTTGGTCTTTATAACAACTTTTATTTGAAAAGTTACCTGGTGTTTCATTCTTCTGATAGGCACTTGATAATGTGATATACTGGCTTAACTGCCAGAAATTTGACTTTTGTTTAAAAATTGACAGCCTTGTTCATTCTGTAATGAAGGAGCTCAATGATAGAGTATTGTTTTTTATTTCTGAAAGTCCAAATTATGCAGTAGAAGAAAATGAATATATCGCTGAATTTAATAAATCAAATTATACAATCCTTAATTTTCCCAAAATCAACACATAAATCATTATAGGTTTTGAATATTATACTGTCATTGACATTGCATCTTACAGAATGGTTAAAATGATACATGATGAGAATTATCTATAATATGTATATTCATGTGTAATCACTAGACATTGTGATAGTGCCACTAAACACTATGCCCAGTCCTGACCATCTGTAATTACAGCTTAGGACAAACTGTATTTGGTATAGACTATGTATACTGAAAGAAACTTTATTGGTATTAGACCTAGATACTCAGTTCAAGAAATGTTTTAGATCATCCACCTCAATAAAATACCTTAGAAAATGACATTATTCCTTTCATTGATATGAAGTAGTTATTTTTACTTAAAACTTTATTTTTATTATTGAAAAGTATAATGAAACATGAAAATCTTGTTTAGATTTGATGGATCAGTAGTGATCTTCCATTTATTGGTTTGAGGTTGTTGAAAATTTGGAAGATAATGCCATTCACATTTTGTTGACTCTGCTCAACAGTAATGAAAATGAACAAAGTATAGTGACAACAATGTGGTAGAATCTCAGAACAAAATGTTGAAGAAACAACAGACATAAAAGAATGATATAAAGTTAAAAAACTATTGTGTTTATGAATTCAAGAATATTTATAACAAATGTAAGGATAGTGTTAAGTTATAGAAGTAGGAAGTAAATTGAAGCAGGGGCTCCAGACCTTCTTGTATGCTGGAAACATTTCTTTGTTACCCTGACTGGTGTCTGCATGGATGTTTACTTTATAAAAAAAAATTGATCAGAAAATACATACATCAGAAATACATACATCAGAAAATAGATGCTTTGTACTAAGACAAGGAACCATTCCTATTTGACATTGTACTAGATGTCCTAGCCAAGGTAAGAAGAGAAGAATAAGAAATAAAAGGCATTCAGATTGAGAAGGAAGAAATAAAACTGCCCATAGTAGATAGGTTGTCTGTTTAGTAAATGTCAAACAATCAACAATAGCAAAAACATCTAAAACAGATAAATGATTATAGAAAGTGATTACATTTAGATATTACCAGTAAACACTATGCCTAATCTTGGCCATCTGTAATTGTATCTGAGGATAAACCATGTATTTAGCATAGAATATGCATACTGAAGAAATGTTTTTGTTATTGAACCTTCGCTCATCAAAGGTTGCAGAACACAAGATTAATAGACTTAAAGAAGGGAGGAGAAATGACACAAACATTGTATGCACATATGAATAAAAGAAATTAAAAAAAATTAAAAAGCATCATCCTCTTAAGTTAAAAAAATAAACTTAAAGAAAATTGCTTTCCTATATACCAGCAATGCACAACTTGAGAACTGATTTTAATAACACAATACAATTTATATTAGCACCAAAAGTGGGAAATACTCATGTATAAATCTAACAAAACACATGTAAGGCTACTATTAGAAACATAACAAAACTTGAATGAAAGATAATCAAAGATCTAGGTAAATGTATAGATACTCTGTATTGATGGGTAGATGGACTTAGTATTGTTAAGTTAGTTCATCTTAACTTGATTCATAATTTCAGCACAATCTTAGTCAAAATCCCAGCAGTTTCTTTTGTGAACAGTGACAAAACTGATTCCTCAGTTTTTATGAAAATGCAAAAAACCCTAAATAGCAAACACAATATTGAAGGAGAATAAAGTCAGAAATGTCACTCCCTAAATTCAAGACTTAATGTAATGCTACAGCAATCAAGATAATGTGGCATTGTTGAAAGAATAGACACATATATCATTAGCACAGAATAGACAGCTCTGAAAAAGACTCACAAATATAGTCAACTTATCTCTGACAAAGGAGCAAAGGCAATTCAGTGGAAAAAGTCTTTTCAACAAATGGTGCTGGAACAACTAGACATCCACATGTTAAAAAATGGAGCTAGCCACAAATCTTTTACCTTTTACAAAAATGAATTTAAAATGAATTGTAAAACTAGAAGCAAGCATAGGGAAAAATCTAACTATCTTTGGTTTTGGTTATGATGTTTTTAGAGATAACACCAAAAAGCATGATCTTATGAAAGTGAAGTTGACTAGTTGGATTTCATTAAAATGTAAAAACTTCTCTGAGAATGCCACTGTGAAGAGAATAAACAGACTATAGGCTGAGAGAAAATATTTATAAAATACATGCCTGTTAAAGGACTTACATTCAAACAAAGAATTCTTAAAACTCAGAAACCATAATTCAATTTAAAAGGACTCAGGACCTCTTAATATATACTTAAACAGAGAAGATGAACAGATATAAACAAGCATATAAAAGATGCTGAATATTGTATGTGATTAGGGAATTGCAAATTAAGACAGTGAGGTCCCACTGCAGACCTATTGGAGTCTCTAAAATGCATGAGAGTGGTAGCACTGCATGGTGGTGAGTATGTGGTATGATGGGGACTCCTTTTTATTGTTGGTGAGGATGCAGAACCATACACCCATTTTGGAAGATAGTTTGGCCATATCTTAACAAAGTTAAACATAGTCTTACCATATGATCCAGCAACTGCACTCCAAAGTATTTATCCAAATGAGTTGAAAAGTCCATGCAAAAACTTACGCAAGAATGTTTATAGCAGCTTTTTTTTCCCCCTCATGGTGCAAGGGATTGAATCCAAGGTCTTCTGCGTGCTTAGCAAACACACTACCATTGAGCTCTATTCCCCGTCCTGTTTATGGAGCTTTTAGCAGATTAACTTGGTTAAGCAAACAAGGTGTCATTCAATAGGTGAATGGATAACCAAATTGTGATACATCCAGACAATGAGATAATCACTCAGTAATAAAACAAAAAGAGCTATCAAGGCACAAAAAAAAATCTTAAATCTATGTTAAGTGAAGAAGGCTATTCAAACAGGCTATATACTATGCAGTTCCAACTATGCTATTCTCTGGAAAAGACAAAACTATGAAGAGAGTAGAAAAGATCAACTGTTTTTTAGGTACAGTTGAAGAAGAGATGAATAGTCAGAGCACAGATAATTTTTAGGGTAGAGAATTCATTTGAATGATACTATGTTGGTGGATGCATGACATGTGTGTCCAAATCTATAAAGTGTACAAAACAGAGTGCATATGATAATGTGCCCCTGTGTGTTCATCATAATGGCAAATATACCACAGTAATGTTATGTTAATATTAGGGGAAGCTATGTGTTGGGAAGCAAGGAGGGTTTATATGGATGCTTTCTTTGTGCTTTCTGCTCAGTTTCCCTGTAAATCCAAAATAAGTCCATTAATTAAAAAAAGAGAGAGAACAAAGCATTGGGTTGTACATCTTTATTTTAGATACTTCTTTGCATATCTAATGTAATTCACAGTAAAACAGAATTGAAAAGGCAATCACAATGATTATGTTAAGTAGGATCTGAAAAATAGTAAGATAATTTCAAATTTGATCCATCAACAATGAATATTCAAAGTTAAAAGATGTATTTTTTTGTGGTATTAGGGTTTCAATTTAGGGCCTCATGCTTGATAGGCAGGCACTCTACCTCTTGAGATACACTTTTCATCCTTTTTACTTTAGTTATTTTTTGAGCAGGATCTCATGTTGTTGCCTGAGGTTGGCCATTGACCATGATTCTTCGACATATGCCTCTCACATAGCTGGGACCATAGGCAAGTGCCACCATGCCCCAGCTCCTTGATCTAGATGGGAGTCTGGCTAACTTTTTGCCCAGACTGACCTCAAACCATAATCCTCTTCATCTCCACCTGTCAAATAGCTGGGATTACAAACATGTACCACTGTGGATGGCCCAAGATGGAATTTTTAAATCTGTTTTTTTTTTTTTTTTTTTTACAAAGCACTGTATTTTATTTTGCAAAAGTGATGACATCCATAGAGGAAGACTTTTATACTTGCATATATTTTGTAACTTTTTATGATGACTTACTTACTTAGAATGAACTTGTGTATAACAAGTACTTACATTACAAAATAAAACGACTTATCGCATTAAATATAAAAATGTTCATTCTGAGGTACTGAACTCCTCATCCTTATTGAGTTGCTCTTGATTTCTTGCTTTAAATGTTTTTATCTCAAGGTCTCAGGTTGACCTCAAACTTCATATAAGGGGATTATAGGCCTGTGATACCTTGACCAGCCTCTTTTTCTTAATTGTTAACATTCTTTTTTGCTAATTTTACATTAGAATGTCAAAAAAAATGGAAAAAAGACAGATACTTGATCTTAGTTTGAATAGAGATTTTGAAATATACTTTTAGTTTTTAAGGGTTTCTTTCTAGTTTCTTTTTTCCTTTTCTTTCCTTTTTTCTTCCTCTTTCTAACTCCTCCTTTTCTCCCTTACTTTATTCTTTCATCCTCAATGGATTCAATTGGTTAATTTTCTAAGGAGTGAGCATAATCTTATTTAACTAGATGACATTAAGAGAAACCAGGAATTTATTATTCATAAAAATGAAATATAAAAATCTCCCTTATCTTCGGGTATGGATATAGCTAGGCTCAACACAAATGTCTAGGGAGAATGCATCTGTTGCTATTGCATTTATTTTTTTTTTTTGTTTCTCTAAAAACTTGGCATTTGTAAAATATCTATGATTTTGATTTGTCTTGGCCAAAGACCAGATTATGAAGGAATTACATTTTGAACATATTCAACTAAGAATTATCTTTGTAACAACTTCTCCTTTGCCATATTGATTTTTTGGGAATAAAATCAGATTTTGTTTTAAAAACTAGCTATATTTCTTCCTGGTGCCAGCATGATTTTTTCTGTGTTAGAGAGGCATAAAGCAATGCTTATAGTCTTCCTAAAGCTTATTTTAAGCATGCTGTGGAAGAAAGAGTCCCATTTTTCATTTGACAGACCTGGGTTCAAATGTTTGCTCTGCTACTTATAATTTATATGGATTATGGTAAGTTTTGCATGTGGAAAAATGCAATAATAATAATTTCCTTATGTTATGTAAAGGTTAAATGATCAAATATTGAAAAAACAGCTGACACATAGCAGTCATTTATTTAATGATAGTTATGCATATATAGGTATGTATGTATATTAATGAGTAAATGTGTATGTTATGTTTGCATGTATGTATGTTTATAGATACATGCATGTGTATTTTTGTGTGCCTCAAATATATGTATGTATATATATATGTACACACACACACAGAGTAATGTGCAATGTTTTATGCAGCCATTTATTCTATCTGTTAACTTCTAAAGCTGAGAATTCTTCTGGAAGTGATAAAGTTCTAGAATTCAGGAAATATAGGTCCTATCACCAGATGGAAATATTTAAAATGTTATTATTTGTTCCTTAGTTTTTCTGAAACTTATAGTAACTTACCTGGAATGTTTATAAATTCTTAAAAGAAGATCTAATGGTTATTCATGGTTCTTTTACAAATTCCCAGCAGGCAATAGAAGAACAGGTTTTTTTCCTTTTTCAAATTCAGAGAATGATACACTTACTTATCTTGATAAGAGTTCAAAATACTGTGGTTTGCTCAACTTAAGATGATCTAGGGAATATGGGAAACAGGATAAGTTGTTTATTAAATGTCTGAAAGGAGAATTGTCAGTTTTGAAAAGATAAAAAAATACAAGGTAGGAGTTGAATAGCTCTAAAAAAAAAAAAAATCAAACAAAAACAAAAAACCCTGTTATTTGTATGATGTAGCTTTCGCTAAATAACACAGCACCAGTTTGTTGAGGTTTGTATAGTTTGGTTCAAAACTGATACTGTAAAGTAAAAAATCAACAAAATGAAGTAGGACCCTCCTGCTTTCTTATAGTGATGTAGGTTTCTAGCAAAAGAAGCATTAATATCCTAAGAAAGAAGCCTGTATATCTTGCATAACTGTCTAATCTGAAATTTGTGTCTTGTGACTGCTGAATAATACTCAAATCTTAGCTAAGTGGCTGATCTCAGACACTAAAGGGAGTGTTGGAACAAAGAACCAGGATGTTTAATTGTATGGATAAAGTCCATCAAACTGTTTACCACAAAAAATTATACTCCTGGTTTGAAGTAATTATTATTTTTTCACAGTATATCTATCATATATTAATAAAACTGCTTAAAAAATTAAAAGGCAAACTAGTTAAAATGTTTGTTTTCTGTAATCTCTTCAGGGTTTAAAGACAAGATGGTAAAGACAAACTTCTTGTTAAACACAAAATGCATTCTAACCTCCAAATCTATTTGAAGGACCAGTTAGTTACCCTTTGAGTCTACTTGCAAGTTAATGATGCAAAATGTTACCTGAGACAAGGGACTGAGTATTCCTGGAATGAGTAACTCTGTTTTTAGTGGATGCATTTATGATCTAATTTTGTGGAGCTGACAGTTCTACTCATGCAACCATTGTAACTCACATGCTCCATTTTTTATTGTAGCCATGGGTAACAACATAAATGAGGAAAAAAGTGTTTTGGGTCAGATACTATAAATCAAAAATTTGAAAATATATGCTCTTCACTTATATGAACTAGTGTTCATTTCTACCTAACTCTTTATATAACTGAAAAGATCCCCAATATTTTTTGTGAATAATAAAATATCATTTTTATACATGAGGTATATTTTAGGTTTTTCTAAAGGCCTAAGTGTATTGAGACCAAAAAATCTTTCCCTGATATAACCACATACCAGCCATCTCAGATTCTTAAGATATAAAAGAGCATTTGCCAATCTTCTGATTTCAGTGAAGTGGTTGTGTTTTTCACTGAACATAATTTAAGAATTTTTCTTCACTCTAGAATCCAAAGTGACTGTTTTCTTTAAGATTTATATTTTGAAATATTCTAACTATACAGAAAATAACATAGTAGGTATTCATGTATCTAAATTTGACATATATTTACATTTTGTTTATTTCTTCAGCTCTTAGTCTTTTAAGAAATAAAGTAAACTCAGGTGCTCTTATCCTGAATCTTTTTCTCCCTGTAGAATTATTCTCTGTGTTGATGCTAATGTTTACTTATATTCTTACACTTTTAGGTTTTTGTGATTTAAAAATTTATGTAAGTGGCATCATATCAAATCACTCTTGTGAAAAATGTTTTTCTTTTGAAATTATGTTTAGGGTATTTATCTATGTTGAAACATCCCGGTTTGAGGCTTTTTAGTTTTTGAAGATTATTATAGGTGTGTTTTACATGTTGTGCATATCTGTGACCCAGAAATAGAACTTTTATATTATGAGTAGCTATCCAATGATCTCAACCTAGTGTCTGCCTACGTATCAACATCAGTAGACACTGCCTGAAGCCTTCTAAAGCAGGTTCTAAGTTCCAGCTCACCATCCCACCAGCAGTGTATGAAAGTTCGAGTTGCTCCACGTCTTGTCAACACTTAGATTGTCGCTTTCCATTTTTTGCCATTTTGGCGGATAATAATTCATTAATTTTTAGTGGATATACAATATTCCATATTTTGAATTAAATACGGTTATTTCTAAATCTTTTTCTTAGTAAAGGGACAACAGAAATGATCATTTCTCATTTTTTTCACTATTGCAAATATTGCGCCAATGAACATCTTTTTGTGTGCATTATTTGGGAGATTCCTCTCAGGTTGTACTTGAAGTAGGATGCCCGAGCTTTAGACTACTGTGTCTCTTTAAAAAAAAATTTTTGTTTTAGTTTAAATTTTTAAAATTGACAAGTGAAATAGTACTTATGAGGTACAACATTATGTTGATATGTGCATACTTTGAGGAATGGCTAAATCAAACTATTTCAACTCTGCTTTACTTCACATACTTATTTTTTTGTGACAAAAGCACAGTATCTACTCTCTTAAAAATTGTCAAGTATACACTACATTATTAACTATAGTTAATAACTATACAGTACAGTAGATGTCTCTCTCTCTCTCTCTCTGTCTCTCTCTCTTTCTCTTTTTGTGATACTGGGGTTAAGTGCCAAGTTTGTGTTAGACAAGCATTCAGTCATTTGTTTGTATTTGATTTTTTTTTCCTTTGAAGTAAGGTCTCCCTAACTTTCCCCAAAGTAGCCTTGAGTTCAGGATACTTCTGCTTCCTGCTTCCTAGTAGCTGGAATTACAGGTAAATAACTATGAGGTACGGTCGCAATAGATTTCTTGAACTTATTCCTTGTAACTGAATGAATCCTGCGATAGTCTCCTAAATTCCTCCCCCAGCCTCGGCATCCTTATACAATATAGTTCTAATTTTATCTCTGATGAGGTTATACCATGAAGTGATATTTCAGTTTATTACAGATCATACAAAAGAAGTATGGTGTATACTCTATATAATCTTAATAGCATGTAGTATTTTGGGGAAATTTAGTAGTGAGAGATGGAACATCGTACATGCATCCTGGCATTAAGTAAAGCTTTTCTTATTATTTTTGATGCTGCATTATCATTATATTTTTCTGAAATACTCATTCTAATGCACATTACAATTTGTGTGATTTCCCCAAGATATACTTAAAGTAGTGTCTCTCAATCTTTGAGGTTCTTTCTTTGCTAGAGTTCTGTTTTTCACTATATAACATAGACATTGCAAGTGTTTTGTCTACATTTTTTTACTGTTCAGTGGCATTGCAGACTGCTGTACTTTGGACAAGTTACACAGTCAGATTAATAAATTTATATGTTCTGTGACATTCTTATTGAAGATTCGATTATAAGCACAACAGTGAAGTCAGCCAAATGTTGGTTGAATTAGTTGCTCTTACTGAGTTTCATCAAAATAGCATATCATTTTATTTTATTTTTTTAGTGGCTAACAAGAAAGTATCTACCTTTGCTATTAAACACAAGAACAGATAGAGTTAGTGTTTGTAGAATGACCAAAGGAAGACCTTTATTCTAGGTTCTTAAATTTGACACTATTAGTGAGATAGGTTAGCATTTGTCTCAAAGAAAGAAATCTAATTAGTTTATTTGTTACTGTTCTTAAATAACTTCCATTTTCTTTCATTGCCATTTTTTCTTTAATTAGTCTTGATCTATTCAACTCCTTGTGTCTCTGTTCAGAGGAGAAATGTATATTGTTATACAGAATATTATCACTATCTCTCCCTCTTTTTCATTGTCAATAGTAATATAGTCCTTTTTGAACAAACAAATAATTTTGAATTAATGAATCAAAGTTAAATTTTAACTCAAATTACATAGATTAGATTTTCAGAGTCAAACTGTGCAAGTACATTTTTAACTGAATACTCCATTAATGTCAGCTTCTTAACATTTCCAAATACTTTACACACTTAGCTTATTATTAGAAGACAGTTTTGTTTTACTCGTTCAATTTAAAAATATTTTTACAGCATTCCTACATTTTATTAACATTTTTCTATGATTTAAGTCACCAAAGATTGAAATTCTCAGTTTTTATTATTTTAATCTAGTTCTTTGAATTTAAATCTATATAGATCACATATTTAAGAAATATAATTTCTCAACTTTTATTACACCCATGAATAATAATGTATTTGATGTTTCTATGCAGATATTAACCTGAAAACAATAATCATTATTTTCTGCTAGACTTACCACTTTATGAAGTTATCATTTTTACTTCCCAACTCCTACAGTAGTGAGTTACTACCTGCCTTGTTCCACTCTGTGTCTGCAGTGCCTGGATTGCTGCTCACAGTCTGCATATAATAGAACATTTGCTGACTGAATTAATCTTGATATTCTCTTTAAGAAAAGGAAGTTGTCTATTTATAACACACTAAAAGGTGAATCATAGTTTTTTGCTTTGACATACAATTCTTAGGGAGACTATATTGAAAGGGACATAAAGACTTTGTAATGACTGAGTAGTTCACGTCTTTCAAGGCTTTATTTGAAGGAAATGATCTTTGTTAATTCAATCAAAAATAGTTCCACTAACTTAAAAAAAGAAATAACAAACCAAAGAATTGTGGCCAGTTTATAGTGCATTCATATTTCCTTTTGAAAACATACATGCAGAATATAAATATTACTTGTGTGAATTTACTCTGAGAGCAATAGGGAGACTGTCCTTAGTTTCCAGCTTTCTTTTCTTCTCTTTTCTTTCTTCCCTCCTCTGCATTTTTGACTACTGATTCAAATGCCTTTCATCTAAGAAGGTGACTGCATGAATAAATAGCAGATTGATTACCTAAATAATATTTTTTGAGGATATATGCTAGCCCATGTAGTGTGTAAAAGATATATTGTTATACCTTAGTGGATGTGAGTTTGTCATGAGTTCATAACTTTTTATTCATACAACTTCACTAATATTTTTGGAAGGAATAGAATAATGTATTTAGACTATTGTGTTTAACTAGAAGTTGCACAACAGTGTTATTGTTGAATCTGAAGGACAGTTTTCAATCACTTGTCTTTCTTGAGGTCTTTAACATTGCTGGCTGCTTTCTCCTACTATCTCGTGTTCCAATGCCATGTTTCTCACCTATTCCTCTTTCGAAGTCTCCTTTCTGAGTCCTTTATTCTGCCCACCTCACAAATTTAGTTCTTTTCCTGTGTTTACCATTATCTTCTCACTTTGTACATCACTCTAAGTGACCTCACTTACTCCCAGAATTTTAACTGCCATCTCTAGTGTTGAGAATTCCACTTTTGTATCTCTAGCTCAGATTTCTTCTGTGACTTTGAGGTCAACATTTACAACTGCGTTCTTGGTATCTCTACTTGAATGTCTCATAGGAATCCACTGAAATCTGTATGTAAGATTAAGCTCCTGTTCTACTGATTGATGTATGCTTTTCCTGTGACATTCTCTTTCTAAGTGAATAGCAGGCACCATTTTACACTCAGTTGCCCATGTCAGAAATATAAAGGTTTCTAGACATCTCCCTTTTTCTCATCCTTACTCTAAAATGTCTCCTACTCTCATGGATTCAGCCTCTAAATTAGATCATAAGTGCATTTATCTTTCCACACTACACTGACACAACACTAGTCTAAAATTTCACTTGGATCATGACAATGATCTCCTTTACTTCTTTATACCCTTTTTCACCTCAAACTCACTTTGCTGACCAGAGATATTTTTCAAAAATCTGTGTGATTTAAAATTTTCTGCTTAAATTTTTTCTGTTTTCCTTTGGATTTAACACAAAATCCAAAAAATTCTTCAGATTGCTATACAACTCCCTATATGAACTAGACCATGCCAGCTTCTCTAGTACCATGTTTACCTACTATGTATCCATCTATCTAGATAGTCATTCGTTTATTTGTTTGTTAGTTTAACAATGCTAGAAATTGAACCCAGAGCCTCACACATGCTAGGCAAGCACTCTACCACAAAGCTACTACTTCATGTATTTCTGACTCATCTTTCTTGCTGCACTTACACGGTGTGATTACATTAATAGATGGTTTGTAGAAGTTTGTGCCTTTGGGCACAATATTCCTGCTCTAGACTAGATAGTGGATGCATAGGCAAAAGATCAGAAGGATCCTGCAATGTCATACTTGGTAATTATTTATTTTTCTTCCACAGACTTTGCCCAAGTAAATCAATACATACAAAATTAAAGTGTACCATCCATATAAGCCCTCTCTTGCCTAACTTTTCACAACCTAAAATATTTCAGGATTTCTCTTTGCATAGGATTCCTTAAACTATTCATGTTCTTCACATCTCTTTCCATGCTGTTTTCTCTTTGTTTGGAAAGGGCTCCTTGCTTATATGGTAGATGAAGCTCTACTTGTCCTTTAAGTCCACGTTGAAGCACAGCTTGCTTTGGGATGCTATGTATCTTCACATTTCTTTATGATAGCTTTCTTTATGCTATCTGTGTACATTTTGCAGATTTTCCTGAAAGTTAAGTAGCTTGTTCAGTGTCTGTGTGACAGACACAGCTTTGACCTTCAAGTCTGATCTTAAACTAAGTCTTTGCCTATCCTTTGCTTGACTCAGTTACTATTTAATAATTACATCAAATAAAGGAGAAAGCACTATATAACCTAATTAGTAAAACAAATCCTAATGGCATCAATGATAAGAAATGACTTCACTGACGGGATAAGAATATGATAGAAAAAGAGAAGGTATCCCTGTCTGTACAGTGATTCAACTTTTAAGCCAATTAGACTAACCCTTGCTTTGTAACACCTCAGGATGTCTCTAGCTCTCAAAAATGGTAAGAAGCTGAACTTCAGCAGAACAGGACATAGGCTGAACAAATCCCTTTTAATTAAAAAAGGAAAATATATAGCATATTTTTTCTTACACCTTAATTGCTTTTTACATTTGTGCCTTATTCTTTTCAACTTGATTGTTAGTTTCTTATGAGAAAAAATATGCTTTATTTTTTTCTTGGTTTGCCTTTTTTTTCCTGTAATATCTAGTTCTACTTGAAAATTAATTTTTTAAAAATAAATGACAATGTGTTATCTCTCTATAATTTAACTTTAGGAGCAAAACTTCAAATATTTTCAAGTAGAGCAAAGTAACAGATAAGTATTTTATACAAACCAACACTTGGGAGCATTAATGTAAATGAAAAATGGAACTAATTCTTCAGTTTTGGGTTTGATATCTTTTTTTTTTTTACAGAAAAATACTCAGGTATGCATAATGTCAAGGACATACTCAATAGAAAAAAACAGTTTATGTTGGATCTAGGCTAGACAAATGCTCTATTCTAACATTTAACTAGTAGGTGAGTTTAAATATCTATGCAATTTTATCTTAAGACATATTTTGCATTTTTCTTTTCATTTTCATTTGAATATCAAGAGATATTCACATTTGGAAGGACATATTCTTATTAGCTCTAATGAGGTTTTTTTGGTGAATGAATTGAATATAAACAACTATTGTGTTTGTCCTTTTTTGTAGGGAAGATTTCAAGCTGAAGATCCCAGTCATATAATTAAAAGGACTAATCCCTTTCAATCCTTGAATCCGTCTATAGAAATTGAATTCTTAAACATATACACAAAAGAGGATATGGTGCCTGTTGAATTTTATATTATGTTCAATGGAACACTATTATACTACTAAAACAAATTTAATTTTGATTAGGAAAAATGATTCTATTTTCCACATTTATAAATGTACACAACGTAGGCCTTTACTGGCACTAGGGAAGTTGTGGGGTGCAGGGTGGCATGGGTGGGGGCAGGGGAGAAAAACTTGTATTATGTTAAATCAGAGAAATAATTGTACTTGGCAGTTTTTGTTTGCAGAATGCAGGAAAGGCTGAAGGCTTTGTACAGTTCAAAGAGCACAGTCCGCAGATACAGCAGTTGTTGGTTGCCTGCAGGGATCTTCAGAATCCAGGGTGGTAGTAGAGGTGTGTATCACAAAAACCCAGGCTTTGTGTTTATAAAGAAAAAAATACTTACACAGTTATTAGACGTTGTTTAATACCATCATATTATTTAAGTATATTTTAAGTATAGCACTTTTGCATCAATTTTTAACCAGTCAGGTTACACTCTTGTTTTGCTAACTCTTGTTCTTTAATAATTTGTTTACATGTTCAACTGTGGAAGCATTGAACTGCTCACTATTAAGCTTTCAGCTACACTTTGTAGAGAAATGTAAATAAATTATATATCAGTAATATGCATTCAGTTATCACTTATATAATTAGCATATTAAGCAATTTCAACAAGTTAATTCAAGACTCTCAAGAGAGCCTTTTTAAACTGAAAATATGCCAAAGGATAACTTTTTTTCATCTGGCATGTCAAGACTTATGCCCCAAATTAACACTTGTGCCATTTCCCTACAGAATATACAAATTATAATTTCTCCTGTTAACTGAAATAATGTAGCAGAAAGTTCTGTCAAACCCGAAAGCTTTAGGACCAATACAAATTAGCATTACTAAGTTTCTTGAAATATCTGGTGTATGTATTGTATGCAGGCTTTGTACTATTTATGTCAAGTTTTGGCAAAGTATGTCAACATAGTTTTTGTTTGTGTTCTTAGATTTAAAAACAAATTAGCTAATTAGTGATGTAGTCTTATAATTTGAGGATTTAAGAATAGCCCTCAAAGCCTTGTCTTGACCTGGTCTTGAATTCACAAGAATTTGGGGTGAAATATTTTCTTGGGTACAGATGTATTTTATCCAGTTTGTCATGCTCAGTTGCTGGAAGATTAGTTGGTGTGGTGCAAAAAAAGAGATACATTAAAGTTGGAATTAGCTGTTGAATGTATTTCTGCGTCCACTAAAATAAGAACTCCTTTATTTTTCCATTTTAAATTTTGTTGCTGTCAAGTTAAAACATACAGAAAAGAAAAAGAAGAGAAACAAATTTAGAAAAGAATACACATACAACATTCAATTTTAAAAGATGTTATTATTTTGCTATTTTTATTTTAGATCTCTTTATTACAAATCTTAAAAGATAAAAGCCTTCTATTTCAGATTTGAAATACCCACTTCATAACTGCTCATTTCACAGCAACTTCCTATTGCTCCTAACTGATAATTTCTCTCAGACTTTAATGTTGGACGAGTTAATGTAGCTTCCTCAAATGGCTGTCATTCTTCCACACCATGCTTTAAAGAAGACAGAAAATCCAAAGGCCCCTTGGTCCCAGAATTTCAGCTTTCCTTCTCCTTATTTCTGCAAGATCTGAAATTATTTTATTTTCCAGTCTTTTAGCTATAGGACATTGGGAGCTATTATTAAGAATCAATGCTTTCTGGAATGAATAACACACAAGTCATCATTAGTCATTTTCATCCTCACTCAGACACTGGTGTGATAGAACCGGATTCCAAGAGAGTAACTGAAGGTAGGGATGCTTAGGGTGAGGTTTGCCTTTAGTATTTCCATAACTTGTTGAAATGAGTGGTTCCACATGAGACATCAGAAAATAATATACCACAAAATTCTCCACTGGGACTGAAAACATTGTATAATGACCCTGGCTTGGCAAAGTAAATCAGCAGTTTCTTTTTTTTTTTTTTTTAAATTTTATTTATTTATTTATTTATTTTTCATTTTTCTTTTATTATTCATATGTGCATACAAGGCTTGGTTCATTTCTCCCCCCTGCCCCCACCCCCTCCCTTACCACCCACTCCACCCCCTCCCGCTCCCCCCCCTCAATACCCAGCAGAAACTATTTTGCCCTTATCTCTAATTTTGTTGTAGAGAGAGTATAAGCAATAATAGGAAGGAACAAGGGGTTTTGCTGGTTGAGATAAGGATAGCTATACAGGGCATTGACTCACATTGGTAAATCAGCAGTTTCAATGCTGTTTAATACATATGCAAATTATAAGGGAAACTGTTTTTATGTTTGTGACATACATTTACATAATTTCATAAGTAGGTGCTGTTAAACACATTTTACTAATTTTTTCCTTGTATTATCTTCCTTGTATTGAGTAACAAGGAGGTTCAGTAACTTTCTAAAATCTTATGGCTAGGAATTTAAAAGTCTCAAATTTCGCATTAAGTTTTCTGTCATTAAGTCTATCTGTTAACTAACTATATGATAGTACTTCATGTGACTTTTTCTTTTTATTACCAAAGTATATTTCCTTCACCTGCAGGCTTATCTAAAACTTGCCTGCCTTTAAAGCCACAATATCCATCTTATGTGCACTTTTCCTAAAACATCCTTCACAAAATACAGTATTCTTTCTCTGAATACTTCATGCTGGTACTGCATACTGAGGATATTTTTATAGTCTTCCATAATGTTGCATTGTTATTCTTTGAAACTGTTTCTTGGCTCCTCAAAACCTGGGTTCTGACCTATATTTCTTTGGGTTTCAATTATTGCCAACTCAGTACTGAGCATTTAGTAAATGCACCAGCTCTGGATTGTATCTAGGACTCCATTCACAATTTCGATGATGACCAGCTGCTCAGTAGAGGACAAGTTTCTTAATGTCTCTGAGCTTGAAGTTTTTCATTTATAAAAAGAGGATAAGATAAAGTCTATCTTAACGAGTTATTATGGATATTAGATCAGACATGATATAAAACATTTAGCTTAGTGCCTGAAACACAGTAAATGCTCAGTAAATTGTACCTCTTGCCATTATTGTTTACCATTAGTACACATTGTCCATGGGACAGCTTCTATCAGGACAAAAAAAAAATAATTCTCTAACTCGTTGGGCCCCATGACATGAAATGGCTTTCTTTAAAATAAGTATTTATTTCCGAGATGTTTGCCTTGTTAAAAAGAAACTTCCATGCTAAGAAATTTGGATTTACAATGAACGAAGACTCCCAGCTTCCTCATCCACTGCTTTCTGTATCTAGCCTTCTAACTATTTACTTTCACTCATGTTTACTAGCAGGAGTCCTTTACCTCGGAGGGTTCCTGATATAAATAAATTTCAGTGTATAGGTTGAATATTTCTTACCTGAAATTCTTGAGACCAGGGAGATATTTTAGATATCATATTTTTGAATATTTTCATATACATATGGATGGGACCCAAATCCAACCATGACATTCATTGATGTTTCATGTCACTTTATACACCAGCCTCATGGTAATTTTGTGCAGTATTTTTAGTCTGCTTTTGTTTTCATAGTGACATGTCACATTAGGTAAGCTATAGAGTCATTTACCTACGATATCATGCCAATGCTTAAAAGTTTTGGAGCATTTCAATTGAGATTTTTAGATTAAGGATGCTGTACTTATAATTAGTTTCTTTTGTAACTTTGGATTTTATTTTATGTATTCAAAATGCTATTTCAAGGAAAAACTCATAAGTGTCTAAGTCTGTCTTCTCTTCCTATAACAGAATATCACACACTGGACAATTTAGAAGGAACAGAAGTTTATTGACTAACAATTCTGGGGGCTGGAAAATCTGATGTAAAAGTGCCAGCATCTGGAAAGGGCTTTTTAAGTTTTTTTTTTTTTTAACTGTGTCATCTCCTGTCAGAAGGGCAAAGATAGGGAGAAAGAAGGAGGCTGGGTTTACTCTTTTATATGGGCACCAGTCTCACCCATGATTGTGGAACTTTGTGGCCTAATCACTTCTTAAAGGTTCTATCTCCTTATACTGTTACAATGGAAATTAAATTTCAACATGTGTTTGCAGGGGACAAACACTCCAATGATAGCAGTAGGTGTCACTAAACTGACAGAGGTCTCAAAGCACCCAAATCAATGAAGAATGCTTACCAGAAGTCAAATTTATGTACCACAGAGCACAGCTATGGTGCTCTGCTAAAAGTGCAAACCAGATCATACCACTCTTCAGTATAGGAGCTTTTGCTTGTACTTGGAATAAAATAGACGCTTATTACTTTAGCTTTCAAAGCACCTTCACAATTGGGCTCCTGTCTGCCTTTCCTTCCCCATCCATTGACACTTCCTCCTTTCCTCGCTCTGCCTGGCATCGCTGGCTTTCTGTCAGCTCCTGACACCCTCGTTGAGTCAAGGTGAGCTTGTGTTTACTATTTCCAGTATTTACAGTTGTCCCCTCTGTGCCCTTCCATGGCCTGCTGCTTATCTGTTGAGTCTTAGTTTCAATGATGCTTTCTTTATGAGCTTTGTTGACCTCACTGTGTAAAGTAACTCCTGACTACTTTTTTCTCTTCTCCTTTTTCACAGTTCATTCCTTCTGTTTCTTTAGGACAAGTAAATATTTTTGCTTAGTGCCTATTTCCATACCATCTTGTAAATTTTATAGAATATAAGATGCAGTCTTGGTCAGGCTGTCATTTAGAATAGAGCTTAACATTTTGTACATCAGTAAATATTTATTGAATGAATGAGTGAATTGGAGGCTCATGAATGGTTTATTATTTGGAATACATGAATTTGTTTATTTATTCACAATATTATTTATTAGACAATGAAAAATGAGAGACCACTTATAACATTTAAATTCTGAATAGCTTTCAGAGTAATTCATGAGCTACAGTTGAATGCTTTAATCTCCCCAGTTATTCAGAAATGAAATGTAATAGTTCATTATCTGACAAGGGGAACCACCCAGAAAATCGGAATTCAAAAAATTTGCTCAGCCTCCATTCATATGTACACTTCCCCCTGTCATATTCTAAACCTATACCTAATTAACTGTGCTTCATGATACCTTTGTCTTGTATTGATCCATTTGGCTACCATGTACCAAAAATCATGTGCACACCTGTTTAATATCTTTGCTGTCATAAAAAACATTTTATGTTTTATAAGAAATATATTCTGCCATTTGTATGGAAAGTTATATCTCAAACTTAACTAAATAACTTTGATCCTATCACAGGGCAAATCAATAGCCTTTTATCATTCTATGACTCAAAGTTTAAGTGAGGTGATTTTCTTCCTATCAAATGGAAACTTTGGGCTGTGGATGTAACTTAGTGTTACAGCACTGCTTACATAGTGTGTGTAAGACCTTGGGTTCAATCTTCAGCACAGCAAAAATAAAATAAAATAAAAATAAATAAATAAATAAAAAAAATAAAATGGAAGTTACATTCTGGTGACATACAGACTTAAAACAGTAAACTTTAAAATTTATATGTAGAAATGGGTCTTACAAATATACACTTGGCTATTTTCTTCATCTTTCCTTTGGGAGAAAGTATTATTTAGTATAGTTGGAGAAAGATGTTTACAGGATTTTCTTTTTCTAAGTTAATGATAACTTGAGAATAGTTTCCTTATTATCTTAATCAGTGGTCATCTGATCTTATTATCTATAAAAATGCAGAAGACAAAATGTAGTTTATTGATCACTATTTGGAGGACATTTTGGGACCAACATTTTAGGTAATATTCTTCTTGAGGAGAAAATGGCCATTATTGACTATAATATCTTTATTCTTTTAATTCTCTAGTGAGCTTTATCAACACAGTAGATAAAACACAGACTTTATCTACTGTGTTGTTTCAGTGATTATTCATGATACTATTTAATAATTTTACTTTAGACTCAACATAATCAATTGCTTTCAGTCTTGTTCTTTTTTTGCTATACTGACTCTCTGTAGAGTATTTCATGCAGATGAATGCATGCTTATGAATGCATATCTAATGAAGAAATTTTGCTTTATATTAGGATATAGAAGGAGGAAAAAGAAGGCATATGTAATTATTTGATGTATTCTACTAATGCTCCCTCTTTTTTGAACCCTGAAAACACAATGGCAAGTACTATTATCCTAAAATTATTTCTCTTATCCTTATTGAATGCAACTGAATTGTGCTTTGTAATGGTTAATTTTATATGTAAACTTGACTGAGGTAATGGCTATCCAGATAGCAGGTAAAACATTATTTCTGGATGTATCTGTGAGAGCATTTCTGGAAGACAATAGCATTTGAATAGGCAAAGGCAGACTGAATAAAGAAGATGGTCCTCATCTAATCCATAAAAATCCTGAACAGAACAGAAAGGTCAAGAATGACAAATTTGCTCTTAGCTGAGGCTGGGACATCCATCTTCTCCTGCCCTCAGACATTTGCAGTTCTGGTTCTTGGACCTTCAGTTCAGATTGGAACTTATACCAGTGGATCCCCTGGTTCTTAGGCCTTCTGGTTTGTACTAGAATTGTATCATTTGTTTTCTTCATCCTTCAACATGCAGATGTAGCTTATAGACCTTCTGAGTCTCCATGAATGTGTAAGCCAATCCTTCTTACCACACACACAGGCACACATACACACAGACACACACATGGACATATCCCATTTGTTCTGTTTCTCTGGAGAACTCACACTAATACACACTAATCCAAATTCTTACTATTTTATGTCTTATTTCCTTCCTCCTTCCTTTTTTCTTTCCCTCCCTTTCTCCTCTCTCTTTTAATGATACACTCCTATTGTTCATCCAAAACAGAAATAAAGGAACAAATTCAATATCGGAAAATATAAACAAGTCAAAAATTGATGCCATATTAAAATTAATTTCTGCTTGGGACTGTTGTCTGCTTTTGTGGACTAAGAGTAGGGAAACAGGAAGGCCTGTTTCTTCTTAAATGATTTCAATAAAACTTCTTCCAGGGGTACCTAATGCTACAAATTTAGGGGTTTCTGTGCTATAAATCTGGTAACTTTTTGACTTGTCTTCAATGTCACCTTTATGAGGTCTGCATGATCAACTATAACTTATGTGTTATCTTTCCAGCTTTTAAAATTTTGTTGCTATTATCTTTTCTCTTGAACTTTCTATCTTTGTAGGTTTATTGTTTTGAATAAACAATTTTTATGGCTTACTGAAAGAAAAGAAATGAATGCCTTAATAACTGTACTCCAATTACATTTCTGTTTTAAATTGTAACTTTTCATTCTATTTTTTACAGACATACATATGTGTGTATTTATATATATTACATTTTATATGTGTGTGTGTGTGTGTGTGTGTGTGTGTGTGTGTATTACATGAGGTCTGAAGTTACATTTAGAAAGAGATAAAAAACACTCTCTAAATACAAAAAATTCTAAGAGAGAAGCTATGGCCTATACCTACTAGTTTCCCACTTCCTGGAGTGTGATCTGAGGTGAGGATGGGAATAAAAATGTTGAGCTTTTATAAGAGGTACATATATAAGCAGATACTTAAATGCTAAATCTTTCAAAGCATATCATGCCATTCTGCCCATAAAATGTTTTTGTTGAAGGATTATAAATGTATAACCTGATTTATTTGTATTTATTTTATAAATTTATAAATAAATTTAGTTTATTATTTTATAGTTCTCCAAATTTTTAGTAAATATATAATGTCATGTGTCCACTCTTCTACTATCATACAGAGTAGTTTCATTAATATAAAAAAATCCCCTATCCATGCCTGTCTTCCCTCTCTGCCTCCCTTTTGAGCTCCTGGCAACTAACTGAACTTACTGCCTTATAGTTTTGCCTTTTTTAGAGTGTAATATAGTTGGAATACCATAGTATGTATTCTTTTAAGACTGATTCCATTAACTTACCATTATGCATCTAAAGTTCCTCCATATCTTTTTATGGTTGAATAGTTCATTTCTTTTTATTATTGTTTGTTTTATTATATGGATTTTTCATAAATTGTTTATCCATTCTCCTATTGAAAGTGTATCAGTTGCTCGCATGTGTTGGTAATTATAAATTAAGTTGCAGTAAACATTCTGATATGGATCTTTTTGTGGACCTCAGTTTTCAACTGTAAATACCTGCAGTACTACTTCTGGGTCATGTGTTGAGACTAAGCTTATGTTTGTAGGAAATTCAAACTGTCTTCTAAGTTGTACATTAACTTCTTTTTATATTTTAGAGATAATCAAGGTTGTTTTATAAAGCAACATATATAGAAATCAATAGTAATTTGTACTTTACTCATCATTATTTAAAATTTTATAAAAAGCTTTATCATTTTAGTATTTACTGCTTCATTATTATTTAATGTTGTATTGAACTAAGTTTGTTGGAAGAGAAATTTTAATTAGAAAAAGGTGCGGCATAAACTTGAAGTAATCACATTAGCTTACTCTACTCAACATAGAGGGAATTCTCTACACCTCAGTAGGAATAAGCATACATAAATGTAAAGCCCTGGACTAAGTTGTAACAGTGATGTTTTATTTGCTTCATACTCATCTGCTCATTCAGTAAGCTTTCATTGTGCACCTATTCCTGATATCTGGTCTAGGATCTTGATGAATTCTTATATTTCAATTTCTACCCTTGTAGGCCATTGATCTTCAAAGCCGGTAGATATATTATCATTATTTATAGTACATGCTATATAACAAGCTTTTCTGTATCTTTTTTTTTTTTTTTATTTTGAGGTACAAGGGGTTGAACTCAGCACCTTGTGCTTGCTAGGCAGTTGCTGTACTTCTTGAGCCACACTTCCTGCCCTTTTGACTTTATTTTTTGAATACAGTTTTGCTTTATGCATTAAGTACATTAGTTAAGAATATCAGAAGAAACGTGAGGATTGCTTAAATGTATCAATTAGAAAGTTGAGAGATATAGATAGTGTGGGATAGATAAAGTAACTTACTTGTGCAGTGCTTCAAGACCTGCCAGTAGCAGTGACATTTTACTAAACCGTGCTGTTTCCCTATACATAAAAAATTTTGTTCTAAATCTGCTATGCCTAGGGACTGATTTTTCTTTTTGTCAATAACACAGCAAAGAAGATAAAAAAATTGAAAATCCATTACCATTGTATCTTTCCTATAATGTGCTTTAAAATTAATTTATTTTACTTTCTTCTTCTCTTCATTACGTGGAGTGTTTTCTCTTCGGCACTTGTTATTCCTTTGTCGTCACGGCATGTCTTTTCTTTTTACTGGCTTCTTAAATCCTGCTGCATTGCTTTTTGCCTTTCCTTCTTTAATCTTTTCCCTTCTGTTTAATTTTTAAATCCTTTGCTCTTTATCTTTCTTTCAGTCTTTTTAACTGCTCTCCTCTCCTTTGATTTCCTCTTAAATGTTGCTTCTTAACATTGTTTTATTTCATTGATTTTTTCTTTTTGGTTTTTATCTTTTGAAATTTTTTTTTCCTTTGTATATAAGGAAAACCTAATTCAGTTGAATTAATGAGAGAAGATACGACTGAATCCTCCATGCTACATGAAAAAAATAACAACAGTATTTATTCACACTTATTGTGTGGATACTGAAAGATTTATGAGACAAATCCTGCCTCCCCTCTTTCCTTTTCTTCACTGGTCTTTTGTTTTGAATTAAATGCCAAATAATTGATGTGCTGATAGGTAGAAAATTCAGTTATTTTCCATTTTTCTAGTTTGTTGACATTAAGTGTATATGAAATATACTTTTGAGGCTTTTAAAAATAGCTAGACAAGTAATTTTTCCTTTTATTAAATCTTTGGGATTAACTGAAATACATTTATGATGCTATTAAGAGCAGAGATCTAAGACATAATCAAAATAAGAGATAATTAAATTTTTATTTTTTCACAAAACAACTTTGTCCAAGTAATCTACATATTTGACATATTCTATCTCTCTCTCTCGTCTTTCTCTATATATAGATATGCATACTTTAATATTAGATTTTTGACCCATTTTTTCTGATTTTTGAAAGATATCTAAGGAAAACCCATTTAACCAAACTCAACTAAATGGGTTGGTTAATGTTTATGGGTCAGTCCTCTGGCATTCTAAAAAATAAGTGTGAAGTCCAGATCCAGGCAGTCATTTTGCACAGGGGCAAATAACCAGGTGAATATTATAAGCAATAACAGAAGTGCATGAAGTGTAGGACACTTTATTTATGCTACAGGGAAGAAAATTATTGAGTGACATTGTATAGTTGAAGGAAGAGAGACAGAGATCAGGAGACTGGCTTTAGTTTGCACACAGAAAGTGGCAGTGTCCACATGTGTTATGACATGCTTGTGTTTTTTCTTCAACAAAATTAGTGATAAGGGCAGAGCAGGACCTACCTGGAACTGAGGGGGGCAGAGGGGGGAGAGGGTGCAGGAGGGGGGCAGGGGGAGGAATGACCCAAACAATGTATGCACATGTGAATAAATGAATAATTTTAAAAAAAGAAAGTGTCAGTGTCAGTTTTGGCTTTATTCATCACCATGCCCACATCTTATGTATGTGTACATTCTAGTGATTTCATTCCTATTGCATTTAAGCCTAATTTTACTTATGTTCATTCAGTAGATAAAATGTAGCTTTATCAACATACTTTCGTTGCTGCAGGTAATGACTTTATGTATATGTCATATTTAGAGATGATTGTATAAGTGATATATTGTTCATTATATAACTCCTTATAGATTTTTCATTATTGTATATTAATTGTACATAGTAAGGTGTCTCACTATGATAGTTTAACACATTTACTTTGGTCCTACTCACTTTCTCTGTTGATCTTTCTTGAATCTCCTCCCATTTTTCTCTTTTCTTTTCATTGTTGATATTTTAAAGTTATTTCATCCATTCATTTCATTAAATAAACATTACTGAAGCTTTCTATTCTTCAGTAATGTTTGTTCTTCTCAGTTGATCATTATTAAATTCGTACATCCCTTTTGTGATACATATGTTGCAGTATCTGTTTTGTGTGTGATGATTCTGCCTAGGGCTCGATTGCTTTACATTTATCCTGCCAAAAAAAGAAGTGCTTATTAAGTCAATGTGTGATACTGACAGGATTTTAGAGCTGCATATCAAACATGTTCAAAATAACAGACTATTTTATGACAACTAGTATACTTTGGAAATAAAAACTTGTAATTTTAATTATATGTTCCATATTACCTAAATTTTGCAAGGACCTTTAACTAAATAATATTTTCTTAACCTATTTTTCTCTATTTCATCTAATTAAAGGAATGAAACCTAATTTCTTTGTTAATTTGGTAATTTTAGACAACTAATTCCCAAATCTGATTATTATTCAAGTAAACTGGGAACTAAAAAAAATTCCTTTGAAAACACATTCCATTTTAGGTACCCTTGCTTAAAATCTTGGAAATGCAGATGAGTATTCTGCAAATGTATTTTTTTAGCTCCAGTCTGTGTTCTACATAAGTTGTGACTTATAATTTATCAATTTTAGCAGTTATTTGCAAAACATGGCATGAGATCACTTGAGAACTGGTATTAAATATATGGCCATTTTGGATCCCACCCCATGCATGTTGAATCAGAAACTGATGCAGAGTTAGTGATCTGTACTTCAACAAACTCTGCAAGTGGCGCTGATGCACTCTTAACTTCATCACCACTTACTTATATGACCTTCCCCTTTGATTAGTCCACTCTTGCTTGTTTGTAAAAAGTTTTTTCTTAACACATGTATTATTTTGAAGTGGATCTAGGATCAATAACACCTGAAGCTTGTAAATTCAAATATTTAGGCAACTTTGCTTGCTATATCAAAATGCTTTGTACCAGTTTTAGATATAGGAGGTTTTAGATTTGGGAATATATGCATAGGTTTTACTAGTTCAACATCCCTAATTCAAAAATCCTAAATCCAACATGCTCCAAAATCCTAAACTTTTTGAACACTAATATGATACTCAGATTAGAGATAGTCAACTTGTACCAGACGGTTAGCATAAACAGCAGAGTATTATTTATCATTGTTCTGGAGGCTGAAGTACAAGATCAGGTTTAGGTTCTCTTTCTGGTGGCAGTGGGATAGAGAGGCATGAGTGAGCAAGTGAGTGAAGCATGAGAGACAACTTGTGTCTCTTCTTATATGTGCGCTAAGCCAATCAGGAAGTTTCCATTCTCAAGACTCCATCTCAACATATATACTTTCAAAGGCTGTATTTGAACATACCATAATACTGAAGGTTACAGGTTTAACATACAAATTTTTGGGGGAACACAAAAAGTCCAGTTTTGATTGATTCTTATCTTGTTTAAAATTGGGTGATGCTAAACTAAAAATACTCGTGTTAGCTTCTTCTCTAATAGTGACTCTTTTAAATTTTGATTTATTTAAAAACATAATAAAATATAAGATTCATGTGTCATGGATTATAGGGAAATTCAAATGTGATAGATATGTGAAAGAATAGTATTTTGTTGGCAACATTATCTAGTTTAGATAAATATTATTAATTATATGTATACATATATATGTATATATTTGATATTACTGGATTTGAACTCAGGACCTTGTGCGATGCTTTATCACTTGAGCAACACCCCCATTCCTAGGGTGATTTTATAGCTTAGCTATTGTGAATAGTGCTGCAATAAGCAAAGATACGCAGATATCTCTATTATATGTTACTTTTATTCCTCTCTATATACCCCCGAGTGCTATAGTTCGATCATATGGTTTTCATTTGCAGGGACCCTCTATACTGATTCCATGGTAGTTGGACTTTTGCATTCCCACCAACAAAATATGTGTGTGTGTATGTGTGTGTTTATTGGCCTTTTGTATTTCTTCAAAGAGGTGACTAGTTTATTTGCCCATTTATCAATTGGATTATTTGTGCTTTTAGAATTTAATTTTTTGATTTTTAAAATATATTTTGGGTATTAATCCCTCTCAGGTGAATACCTGGCAAATATTTTTTCCCATCTATAGGTTGTGTGTTCATTTTGATAATTATTTCCTTTGATATGAAGAAGCTTTTTAATTTGGTGCAATCTCATTTGTTAATTTTTGTTATTATATCCATAGATATTGGAGTCCTATTCAGAAAATTATTGCTCACACTTATATATTTAAGTGTTTTCCCTATGTTTTTCTGTAGTAATTTCAGTTTCAGGTCTTATATTGAATTCTTTGATCCATTTCAGAAAGATTTTTGATTTTTGTACAGGTTAAAAGATAGGAATGTAGATTCAGTCTTCTATATGTGCGCATCCTATTTTCTCAGCACCACTTGTTAAAGAGGTAGTTTTATCTCCAACGTATATTTTTGGCATCTTTGTTAAGAACCAGATGGCTGTAGTTGTCTGGGTTTATTTTGGGGTCTTCTGTTCCATTCCATTGGTCTATGTGTCTGTTTTGTGCCAGTACTATGCTGTTTTTGTACTATGTCTCTGTAGTATGATTTGAAATTGGGTATCCTAACACCTCCAGCATTACCCTTTTTGCTCAACGTTACTTGAAATATTTTGGGTCTTCACCTAAAAAACTAGCTAGCATTTGTTGCCCTTAATGCAGAGAAACTAAAGCGGATACCTTAAAGCAACTGAGGCCAATAGGAAAAGGGGACCAGGAACTAGAGAAAAGGTGAGATCAAAAAGAATTAACCTAGAAGGTAATACCCACACACAGGAAATCAATGTGAGTCAATGCCCTGTATAGCTATCCTTACCTCAACCAGCAAAACCCCTTGTTCCTTCCTATTATTGCTTATACTCTCTCTACAACAAAATTAGAGATAAGGGCAAAATAGTTTCTGCTGGGTATTGAGGGGGGGGAGCGGGAGGGGGTGGAGTGGGTGGTAAGGGAGGGGGTGGGGGCAGGGGGGAGAAATGAACCAAGCCTTGTATGCACATATGAATAATAAAAGAAAAATGAAAAAAAAATAATAAAAAAAAAATAAAATGACAAAAAAAAAATAAAAATCAGAAAAAAAAAATATTTTGGGTCTTTTTTGGTTCCATGTGAATTTTACCATTGATTTTTCTCTTTCTGTGAAGAATTTCATTGGAATTCTGATGGGGATTGCATTAAATTTGTATATAGCTATTGATAATATGACCATTTTTATAATATTATTTCTGCTGAAACATGAACACAAGAGATCTTTTGATTTTTTAGTGTCTTAAATTTCTTTCTCCAGTGTTTCATAGCTTTCATTGTAGAGGTCTTTCTCTTCCTTGGTTAGGTTTCTTCTTAGGTTTATTTATTTATTTTTTGAGGTCATGGTAAATTGGATTGTTTTCCTGATTTTGTTCTCCTAATGTTTGCTATTGGCATATAGTGAAGTTACTGATTTTTGTATGTTGATTTTATATACTGACACTTTGCTGAAAGCATTTATCAGATCTAAGAATTTTCTAGTTGAGTCTAGAAGATTTCAAGTATAGGATCCTATCATGTGCAAACAGGGACAACTGAATTCTTCCTTTCCTGTTTGTAAAGGTCATTCTTATTTTGTTGCTTATTTTAGGAGAAATGCTTTCAGTTTTCCCCACTTAGTATTATGTTGTTCATAGCTTCAACATATATTACCTTTATTATTTTGAGGTATGCTCTATTCCTAATTTCTTCAGAGTTTTTATTATAAAGAGGTACTGAATTTTGTCACAGGCTTTTTCTGCATCTATTGAGATAATTATGTGATTTTTTTCCCCTTCATTCTGCTCATATGCTCTTTTATGTTTATTTACTTATGTATGTCCAACCATCCTTGGAATGACTTTTATTCTTGGAATTAAACCAACTTAAATAAGGTACATGATCATTTTAATATATTGTTAACTTTAGTTTGTAAATATTTTATTGAGGGTTTTTTGTATCTATGCTCATAAAGGGAATCAGCCTGCAGTTTTCTTTTCTTTTTGGTTGTATCTTTATCCAGTTTTGTATCAGACTCATACTTTCTTCATAGAATGAATTTAGAGTGTTCTTTCTCTATATATTTTATATAATAAGCTAAAGAGAATTGATGTTAGTCCTTCTTTGAAGCTTTGGTAAAATTTATCAGTGAATCCATCTGGTCTTGTGCTTTTGTTTGTCGAGAGACATTCTATTACTGCTTCAATCTCAATGTTCATTTTAAGTCTGTTTCAGTTAGGTTGTTCATAGCCTCTTGTGCCAATTTTAGTACTTCATATGCATGCACAAATTTATCCATCTCTTCTACATATTCCATTTTATAGAGTATAAATTTTCAAAATATTCCCTAATGATGCTCTGGATATCCTTTTTCATCTCTAATTTTATTAATTTGTGCTTTTTCTGTCTTTTGGTTAGTTTGGGTAAGGGTTTGTCAATTTTGCCTCCACTTCCTGCCCTGATTTGTATTATTTCTTTCCAGCTACCAAATTTTGGTTTGACTTGTTCTTGTTTTTCTAAGACCTTGAGTTGTACCATTAGGGTATTCATTTGACGTCTGTCTTATTTTTTTATGTAGGCACTTATAGGTATAAACTTCCCTCTTCAAGCCACCTTTGCTGTATCCCAAAGATTCTGGTAAGTTGAGGTTTCATTTTCATTTGATTCTAGATGTATTTTCATTTTCCAGTGATTTTTTTCAACATTCAACACTGTATTGTTCAATCTCCATGTGTTTGTAGTTTCTGTAATTTCATCGACTATTGATTTCTGGTTTTACTCCTTTGGTAAGATACAAGAAATTATTTCAGCTTTTTTTTGTATTTGTTAAGACTTGGTTTGTGACCTAAAATATAATCCTTTTTAGGAAAAGTTCCATAGGCTGAAAATAATGTTTACTACACAGCTGTTGAGTAGAATATTCTGTAGATGTCTGTGAAATCCCTTTGATCTATAGTATAATTTAACTCTGAGGTTTCTTTCTTTCTTTTTTTTTGTATAGGTAACTATCTATTGATGAGACTGGGGTATTGAAATCACTCACTATTGTTGTATCTGGACCTGTCTGTCCCTTTTTGTATGGTGGTGTTTGTTTTACGAAATTGGTTGCACCATCATTTGGTGCGTATATATTTACAATCTTTATGTCTTCTTTGATGATACTTGGATTTGAACTCAGGGCTTCATGCTTTCTAGGCAGGTGTCTACCACTGAGCCACTCTCCTAGCCCTCATTATATCTTCTTGATGGACTATTCTTTCCTTAATTTGTTATGATTTTCTTTATCCCATCTGAGTGATTTTGACTTGAAGTGTGCTTTGTCAGTTATGAGTATGGCTACTCATGCTTATTTTCAGATTCCATTTGCTTGGAATATTATTTTCCTTCCTTTCATTATCAGTCTATGCGTGTCTGTCCCATGAGGTGAGTTTCTTGAAGACAGCAAACAAATGAATTTTTTTTTTTTGGGAGTGGGGGACAATGCTGAGAATCAGATCCACAGGCAGGCAAGTGCTCTATCCCTTGAGCCATATCCCTAGCCCTTTTGTTTATTTTGTTTTTGAGGTAAGGTTTCACTAACTTTGCCCAGGGTGGCTTCTAACTCAAGATCCTACTGTCCTGTCACCTAAGTACTGAGATTACATGCATGTGCCCCACTCCCAGCCAGATCTTGTTTATGATCTACTCAGAAAGTCAATGTTCTTTACTTAGAGAATTAAGATTATTTAAATTTAGGATTATAATTGAAATATCTGTAGTAATTTATACCTTCATCTTAGAGTTTTGCTGATATACTGAGTTAATAATGTTCATTTCTTTCCTAATTCTTAATTATCCATTATTCCCTTGAGGCTTATTATTCTGCTAGCTCTCATGTTTGTGTATATCTTTCTTTTCTGTTGTGGTATTGCTTGAAGTATCATCTGCAATGTTTAGTATCTATGCATTGCTTTAGAGGTTTATGATAGAAGTTCTTTATTTCTTCTTTGATTTTAATGCATAGCTTTTCTGGATACAGTAATCCTGCTTAGAAGTTATTTTGTTTCAGGACCTGAAATACTTCAGTCCATGCTCTCCTGTCCTTTAAGGCTCCAACTGAGAGATTTGTTATACCATGAAAGTTTCAACTTTGTAAGTAATTTGGTACTTTATTCTTAAAGCTTTTAGTATTTTTCTTTGTTCTATACTCTTGATATTTTATTTAGAATATTGCAGAGAGTTTTTTTTTTTTTTGGTTATGTCTACTCAGGAATATAAATGCCTCTTTTACTAGGAAATATATTTTTCCCTAGATTTGATAATTTTTCTGGTATAGTTTCATGGAATAGATTTGCTATACCTTTAGTCTCTACCTTGTTTCTTTCTTCTATATCACAGAGTAATAGGTTTGCCATCTTAATCATGCTCCAGAACTTCTGAATGTTGTAGGTATTATTGCTATCTTTTATTCTACTGCTATCTGAAGTAAGAATTCCTCAACGTTTTCTTCAATCCCTGATAGCCTTCTTCTGTTCTAGCCTATTGGTGATACTTTACATCACAAATTTTGTGTTTGATTTATCAAGCTTTTCATTTCAAAAATTTCTGTTTTTTTCTTTCAGAATTTGTATCCCTTTGCTGAATTTCTTGTCCAAATTGCTGAATTTCTCATCCACATCTTGAATGGAATTCCTTACTTCCTTCATCTGTTTATTTGAATCTGCTTTGAGGTCACTGATCATTTTTTAGAACTAGATTTTGAATATTTTGTCATTTCATTCATTGCACTATGTGGATTCAGTTACTGAGGCATTAAGAACTTTTGGAGGAGTCATATTACCTTGTTTTTTTCATATTTCTTGTATTTCTGTATTGTGATTTGTGCATATGTTGGTATGGATCCATCTTCCAGTTTTACATGGCGGTTTTCTTAGTGATATCCTACACTTGAGGGATTGATCCCTATTGCCACTCAGAGAGGTGTAAATTAACTATTGTAATAACAATAACACCAAAATAAACTAGATATAGAAATAAAATAAAAGCCAATTAAAGACAGGTCCTATGCTGTAAATAATCATAGATAGTAATAAAGTAATGTAAAATAAACTATGAAGTCAAAAATTAAAACTCCACTGAACAATGAACAGACAAACAATGAAAAACAGTGATATATAAAACAAGTCATGTTAATGGGAGATGACTAGTGTGACGGGAAGGGTAATGGAGAAGGTAAAATTGGGTGAATATGATTGATGTGTTTTCTACACACATATGAATATGGAACATTGAAACCTATAAAAATCATTTTAAAAAGAGGAAGAGGAAAGGGAGAGGAAGGGAAAGAGGGAGAATAATGGAGGGGATGAACTAAATTGGGGTACATTGTACACTATATGGAAATGTCACATTTAACCCCTCCATACAACTATTATATGCTAACAAAAATGTTTAAAAATAAATAAAAGTGTAAGCAGTGTTAATAAACTATTTAAATAAAGAGGAGTGGGAAAGTGATGAAAGAAGCAAGGTTAAATAAAAGAAAGGAAAAGAATATGAGGAAGAGGAGAAGAGCAAGAGACTTAAAAATCTGTTTATAATTAAAGACAGGTTAATAAAATTAGATAAAAGTAAGAAGAGGAATAAAAATTAAAACGTAAAAGAATCTAAAAGACAAAATGTAGCTACACGCACACACACACACACACACACACACACACATATTAGCTATATAGTAAAAAGAAAAGAGAAAAACATTATTGCAGGAGCTTCTTTCCTCTATGTCTTCTAGATCCAGGAGAGATAGTGGACATAGCTGAAATCTATTGTAGCTCCTCTGAAGCTTGGTATGCTATACATGGGTGGAGGGGTGGATTGACCTGAAACAAGGCTACATTCCCTTTACAAACTTCCTTTTGTGTTCTGTGGGCACAGTAGGTCCCAAGTTGCTTTGCAGCCTGTGGGCTGAGCACATACCCATGCATTCTTGAGGCCATCAAGTTTATATACTCAGAGGTGGCAAATGTCCAAGCCAAGGGGGCATCTCCTGGGTGCATCACAAAGTGGAAAAGTAAACCAACAGTCAGTTTTGAGATAGATGGGGAAGACTGAAGGAACTGGACACTCTGCCTGCTGTTAACATCATTTTCAGATACTACCCAGCAGTAGAATGGAGGAGGCTGGGGAAACTGAGCAATCCACAGGACCTGGGCTCAGTCATACCTCATGTGGAAGCAGCTCTGAAGGATGTGCAATCTGCTGGCCAAGGGCTCACTCCTTACTCCAGTACGTGTGGCCACGGACTACTTCACTCTCCTTGCTTGAGCCCCTTGCTGCTTATAGTTCTCAGGGAGTCTGTGTCCAGTCCTCCAGCTCTCAGTGACTGCTTCTCATAGCCATTGCCCTCTTTTATGCTGTGCCAGAGTTTCTCCAGGTTCCCTGGCTTGTGATGGTTTCTCTTTTTCAAGTCTCCAGAGTAGATCATCATTAAACAGTAACCCCTGCTCAAGATAGTAAATGGCTATGGCACTTCAAACTATGGGAAGCAATATAAATGGATTTCTTCTATAAAACCAGAATGCTATGCCAGAGAAGTGAGTGTCACATCAAATGTCTTTACTAGATTTATATTTACAAGAACTGTGGGGTTTTTCTGAAGCTAAGACTGCCAGTCTATTGTCACCAAGGCTGCTTGACTTAACTTGTGGTTGTGGGTTCCTGTTCCCTAACAGGAAGTCAGGGAGTCAGGCTTGCAGCTTCAGACTGTTTCCTACTTTTCTCTGTATTGCCCTTCTGTTTCTTCTTGTCCTGTCACTTCTTTCTTGATTCCTGATGCTCCTTCTTTCTTTCTCTCTGTGGAATGTAGACTTTCCTTGTTAGCCTGACTTTTTTTCACGCATGAAGTCACATGGAAGAAACTCCTCTACTCTTTTTATAAAATATTTTATATCAAGTAGATCATCATAAGGAAGGTAGTGTAGAGGGTATATCACCCATTACATATTCTGCCTTAGATTATAACTACTTAATAGCCTAAAATTATACATTTTTCACATTAGATTATGAATTTCATCCATTCATCCCTCAATTAAAATTAGCTCAGTTGACTTCAAAGTAGGTATCTCCAGGTATCTTTGGATTTATACCTTCAAGTGATAATCTTTAATGATAAACTTATTTATAAGATAGAACAAATGCCGTCTATTTAAGCAAACAAGTTCCTAAGGGAGAGGTTGCTGGCAAGACATAAAGAATTAAGGTCAAACTAAAATGGACTCTATATATTTTTGTTTTTTTGGTGGTACTGGGGTTTGAACTCCAGGCTGTATGCTTGCTAGCAGTTACTCTACCACTTGAGTCACTCTACCAGCCCCTTCTACACTTTTAATAACACTTTTCTATATCTCTGAGTCTTGATCCTGATACGGATATAGTATTTGACCACCTTAACAATTCATCAAAGTTGTTCTGAATCTTCTATCTTGTCTACTATACTACATAAACACACTTTAGTTGGCTGAGGATTTTGGTATGACAAGTAGAGAGACAGGAAACACTCTAAGGAGAGTGCATTATTTGCCAAACCTCAATAAAAAGTGATATTTATAGATTTCACAATGCCTATTGTAGTGATAGAGTCATTTAGCTAATGCCAATATTGAAAGTCATTATATCATTTCTGTTTGCTTGTGCAAATGTAGGAATTTCAACTGGGCATGTTAATGCATACCTGTAACCCCAGCACTCAGGAGGTGAAAGCAGGAGGAATACAAATTCAAGACCAGCCTGGATTACACAGTGAGACCCCACTTTAGTAAACCAAGGACTGAGAATGTGCAGTGCTTGTGTAGCATGTGGAAAGTCCACGTTTGATCTTCAACACTGAAAAAAAAAAAAGAAATTTCATAGTTAATGTTATTTCACATCCCTTGTGACTTCAATGAAGTTACATAGTATTATGTATTTTAGATTTTCCTTCAATTTCTTCTTGTAAATTCTTCATATTGCTATTAATACATTATTAATACATTTCCATACTACTTAAAATGTTTTTTCCAAATACTGATGTCTTTCATAACTGAAGGAATTTGGGGAAACACACATACACACACACACACACACACATGAGAGAGAGAGAGAGAGAGAGAGAGTAACTTTGAATTGATTAATTTTACTGGTGCATTTTGTTTATTTGTTTTTTCTTAATTTAGTTTACCTACCTTGTTCATAAAGGATCGTGATTATTTTCTTCTGAATGTTCACAAAGACTTACTTTTTCTAGACCCATATACCCATATACTGCTAAGTCACTAAAAAGGTTACAACCATATTACATTCCAGTTGAATAACAAGTGAACCATCTATTCCATCTTGCACTGAAATTCTGAAGTTAAACAATGGTGGAAAATTCCCTGGGGAACAAGAATATGGAAATAGGGTAAATGTCTTATTATAAATTTGAGGCAATACTTGATTGTATCCTAAAGCAGTCAAATATTGAACACAGGCACCTTGTCAGTTCTAAGTCAAGGAATTTGATCACAATCAAGCTTTGTAAGAAATGAACATTCTCCCAAAACTACAATGTCTTTCTCTCCTTCTCCCCTGTCCCCTTTCTCTTTTTTTGGCTTCTTTTTCCTCCTTCTCCCTTTCCTTCCCTTCATGTCTTTCTTCTTTTCTTTTTAAAAATATTTATTTAGTTCCTTTTATATTCAAGTCACTATGCCACATGTTTTGGCTCCAGTGTGTAAGGCATGGATCATGCATGTCATTACCTGATTCAGGTTTGTTACAGATGTTCAGATAGGTTTTCAAGAGAGCCATTTTGTTACATGTTCACACCGAGCACTATATCTGCGATTTTGAAATCCGGATTTAGTTCTGGGATTGTCATGGAGTGGTTTTGAGATCTAGGTATGTCATTTCAAGCTCTTTAGACCTCAGCATGTCTTCTTTTGCAATATGAGGGGCCTTCTTCTCTTGTAACAGACTGAGGTTTTAGATTACAGAACCATTGGAGTCCTGGTTAAGTAGATGGAGACAGACAGAAATGGGTTTGAATTATGTGTTTGTAATGAAAGGTCAAGTTGTTTAATCTCTAATTTGCATGTGTAATATAGGAATATCTAATTATGCTAGGTTAATTAGATGTCTTGAGGATTAAATGAAACAATGCATATAAAATGCTCAGCCACTTCCATGCACATAATAAGAACTCAATAAATTGTGTCTGACTTTATCACTATTTAACAGATGTTTAACAACTCTTACCAATCCTTCTATGACTTTCTCTCCATTAGCTCCTTCCATTTTTTCATTCCCATAGCTACTACAATTTTTTTCTACTATTTTCAGGACCCTTATCCATTTTCAGTCCTTTAGGTTCAATTAAATGCCATCACTTAATTTACAGATAAAAAGGAAGAGATGACACCTCTAAATTTTCCTATCACTTTTCAGATTATCTGTATCAATACTTATTGCTGTCATTTTTTGGGTAGCTACTGAGGATAAATGGCCATTTGTGTGATAATGGATATTTTCTTTTTCTTTTTTTCATCTGTAAGAAACAATAACCAAATTAGATAATGCAGGCAAAACCCTTAATAAATGTTAGCTTCCTTCCCTGCCATCCCCAGACTTTCCTTACCCCAGTCTACCTATGTTCCATATAGTCCAGTGAGAGCTATGTGTTAACCATCTTTCTGTTACTATAACAAAACCAAAGACAATCAACTCAAAAAGAGAAAATGTTTATTTTATCTTATGGTTTCAGGCTTTCCAGTCCATAATGTATTAGCCAGGTACCATTGGGTATGTGTCAAGGCAGCACACTGAGGTGGAAATGCGTGGCAGAGAAAAACCACTCACTTGCTTCATGACCAGAAAACAAGAGAGAAAGATTAAGACAGTTGGTTCCCCTTATCTCCTTCAAGGCATACCCACAATAAACTGAAGACTTCCCAGTTGGCTTCATTTTTTTAAAGCTTTCACCACTTCCCAACAGAACCATACTGTGATGGAGCTTTCTAGGTACAGACCCTAGAGTGACACTTAAAATCCAAACTGTAGCAAGCTGTCTTCAGAAACTGATTATGGGTCCAATATTTTTCGAATGATGCTAAATACCTTTATAAATTTGATATAACTGATCTTTTCTCCTTTTTTTCTGTTCTCTTCTCCAACTTACTCAGCTGCCTGTTCCTTGCACTGTTTCCTCACTCTGATGTGGCTTTCTATATTTTCTTTTTTTTATATTAAATCCATAAGAATCAGCTTAACACCCTATAGAAAAAAGTACATTGAGGGATAGCGTTAGTCACTACCATCGTGATATCTTATGTACTTAATACTGAATCTATCATGTTAAAAAAATACCATATTTTCCCCTCCTGTAGATCAGTATGCCTGATAGGAATATTATGCAAGCCACAAGTATAATTACAATTTTTAATAACCACATTAATTAAAAAACTCAAAAAGCAATGAAATTAATTTTGGTAATACATTTTACTTAACCAATATATCCAAAACATTATCAATGTAAAATTGATATAAGCATTGTTAGAGAACTGTTTTATATTTTCATCATTTTTTTCTTTGAAATCCATTGTATATTTTACACTTATCTTCTTATTCAATTCAGGCTAGCCACATTTCAAGTGCTCAGCAGCAACGTGACTAGTGATTCTTGGATTAGAAAGTACAGCTGTAGAAAATTCCTTGAAGACTGAGTTAGTAAGGCTGGCATTTGACTTGCAGTTCTGCAATGTATTAGCTACACAATTCTTGAAAAGTTATTTGTGGTCTCTGAATCTCATTCCTCCCCATTGTACGATGGTCTTATATCTCATGACATTGTAAAGATTGAAAAACTAGCACTCACTCACATACCAACATACATCTTCATACTTGCTTTTCAAAAGAACTCTCTAGTCCAGGAAATTTGTGTATGGTGAATGGGGTTTTTATTTCTTTTGTTGAGTGCTATGAACTGAAGTAGAAATATAAGGGTCCAGTCACACTTTCCACCCTCAAGGAATTCACAGTCATATATTACTTAATGCCTAGCCATCTCAGAAAACAGGCTGAAATAGTTTGATAAAATAAAATTAAAATATGGAGACTTATTTCAAATTTCACTAAGAAATGATACTGATTTTTAAGTCTCTAAAATCCTCTCTTTGTGCTATTCATAATTCACATTAAGGATTGCATTATACTTTCTATTTCTCTGGAAGTCTTGAAGTGACCTTGAGCAAAAAGCAGTAAAATTCTGATCTGGGCTTAAATGCTAAAGATCCTTTTAATTATTTTTTGTAAATGCAACCCACAATCATCTCTTAGTTATTCAAGAAAGGATTATTCAGGAACTCGCTCTTTCTGACTTAACTTCCTCATGTTGCTGACCTTTGGCCATTTCACTTATGCCTTAGAGCTTTTATCATATGGGAAAGGGTAAATTTCAAATTAGTTTATTGAACTACTAGCAAGCCATCTTAAAAAATTGTTGGCTAGACAAGAATTTCATATATGATGATTTAAATGGGGTTTTCAAATATTTGTAGATTTAAACAATGTGTTTCTGCCACCACTCTGAATAATCAAAATTAATTGCATGTTATTATTAGGACCACCAATTTGTTTCTAAAATCTATCTCTTGTAAATATAGACAGAAACCCTTGCTTGAGAGAATAGACAATTTTGAGCATTTTTCTGATTATAAGAAATAATATTCTTGACTAAGGTTATTTGAACTACTGTGTTTTTACTTTTAACTAGTGTAGAGTGAAAAGTATGCTTCAAATATATTTGCCCATATTAATTAAATCTGTTAGCAACTGTAAATGATACTTTGTCTTTTTACCGACAATAAGACACATTTACAAAACTTACCTTTTTTTCCCTACGTTTTTTAAAATAGTTAATGGTATGATTTATTTCATCATTATATTTTTGCTATTTCCATGTTGCTAAAATACCATTAAATTGTGCTACTAAAACGATAAAATAAAAGAAAGGAAAAAATAAATTGTTCACAGATCTAAAAAAAAAAAAAATTGTGTTCATAAGTCAGGTGCCAGAGGCTTATACCTGTAATCTTAGCTACTGAGGAGGCAGAGATCAGGAGGATCATGGTTCAAAGTCAGCCCTGGAAAATAGTTTGCCAGACCCTATCTTGAAAAAACACATCACAAAAAAGGGCTGGTGGGGTGGAGTGGCTCAAGGTGTAGGCCCTAAATTCAAGCTCCAGTACCACACACACACACACACACACACACACACACAAATGTGATTATAAATAAAGAATTTTATTAAAATGCATGAGACATTCATTGATAGAATACAGCAAAAAGTCATATAAGTTGATAAAGTGTCACTATATTGCTAATGATCATTTGAAGTATTTTAATATTTATCAGTTGATCATTTGAGAAGGTAACTAAGACATTAAAACTTTAGGGGAATGAAGGGAAGAAATCAGAATTAGGAAAAATGGTTTCAGTGAAGGCCTTGTAGACTTCATGGGCTGGGTGTCTCTTCAGGTTTTATCTCATTCAGGCCGGAGACTGGGTCTTCATACCTCTACATTGATCCTTGAATGAAGGCTGCTCCACAAAGTCTCTCTTTAGCTGACACAGTAGCTAGGGAGGCAACTCTTTCATCCCAGATGTTTCAGTATCCATTATACCTAGAAGAATAAGTTAGAAGCCAAAGAAAGGATATAGTTAACATATGAAGACCATCCCTGTCCTAGTCCAATCCATCCATCTCTCCAGAACTAAATTACAGCTTCCTCTTTGTTCTTTCTTTTTCCCTTGGTTCCCGTCTAATCCATTCTCCCTTTGACAGACCAGGCAAGAATTTAAAAATGTAAATTTGATAATGTCATTATGCTGCTTAAAATCTTCCAATGTTTGCAACTCAAATGAAAGAATCCAGATTCATTACCTTGGCTTCTAGCTATTCCTGATCTAACATTTACCTCTGTGTGCAGCATTATCTTATGTTCTTTTCCTCCCTCACATATTATGCTTGAGACACACTGGTCTGTCGGTTTTTCAGACACGTCAAGTTATCTCTTAGTTAAGGGCATTTACATTTCCGGTGTCCTCAGCAAAGGGGCACATTTCACTTCTTGGTTATTATTTCCTTCTTATTTTTTAGATCACATCCCTATAGAAATCCTCCCTGACTACCTATTAAGGTAAGCCCTCAGTAGTCTTTCTGTGTCACATCACTGTGCTTTTCCCTCACGTTCTTTATTATAAAGCTGTGATTATCTCATTTATTTAATCATTGTTTCTATCTTCGCTATTTTCCCCTGTTGCAATGAGAGCTTCACCAGTCATTTCGCCACTCCATACAACTTTATACAATTTAACAGCTATTTGATAAATTTTATTATGCATTATTAAATGAAGGCCCAGAACTATCTTAAATAGCCCATCTGCTTTGAGTTATTTTTATTAGCATATACGAGTTGTACAAAATAATGAGTTTCATCATAACAATTGTGTGCATGCATATGACATGCTCTGATCATATTTACCACCCATTTACTCCTTATTTTCTCCACTCCCCCCTTTTACTTACTTTTTCATTAGAATTTTATGGAGACATAATTCACTTTAAAGTGCATAATTCAGTATTATTTTACTATACTCAAGAATAGGGCAACATTCAGCTCTATCAAATTTTAGAACATTTTTATCATGTCAGAAAGAAATCCAAAACCCATTATCAGTCTTACACTGTCTTCCTCTCTCTCTAGCTCCTAGTAATTACTATCCTACTTTTTGTTCCTACAGATTTTCTTATATTTGATATTTCCTATAAATGGAATAATGCGCTATCAGGCACTTTGTTTCTGGCTTCTTTCATTTAAGGTTCATCCATGTTGTAGCAAGTATTGGCACTTCATTTCTTTTTATGGCCAAATCATATTCCATAGTACAGAGGTACCATATTTGGTTTCTGCATTCATTAGGTGATGGACATTTAGGTTATTTTCATTTTTTTGGCTATTGAGAATACTTCCATGCTTTTATGAGGACATATATTTTCAGTGCTTTTAGGTGTTTATTTAGGAGTTATACAACTTTATGTTTAATATTTGGAGGAACTGCCAAACTTTGCTAAAGAGGCTACATTATTTTGCGATGTGGGACAGTTTTGCTTACTACGTCTGTCTTTCTTATTTTCGTCCTCCTACTGGGTGTGAAGTGATACTTCCTTGGATTTTAATTTCCATATCCCTAATGGGCAGTGATGCTGGCATATTTTCATGTCCTAACTGACCATTGTATATCTGATTTGGAAAACTGGCTATTTAGTCTTATGGCTACTTAATAATTGGAATACTTGTCTTTTTACTGTTGATGTCTTTGTACATTCTAAACATTAGTCTCTTGTCAGATATCTGATTTATAAATATTTCCTCCAACTCTTTGGATTACCTTTTCACTTTCTTACTTTGAAACACAAAATTTTTAAATTTTGACAAAGTGCAATTTCCTATTTTTTCTTAGATCATGTGTATTTTGGGTGTCATAGTTAAGAAAATATTACCTACTACAAGGTCACAAAGACTTACTCCTATATATTCTCCTTTGAATCTTACAGCTTTAACTTTCACATTCAGGTCTATGATTTAGTGTGACTCAGTTTTTATGTGTATTATGAGATAAGATCACAGATTAATCCTTTATGTATGGATGTTCATTGGTTTTAGCATCAAGACAATGCTTATTCTTTCATCATTCAATTGTTTTCCCTTGTGAAAAATCAATTGACTGTAAGTTCCATGTTTTATTGCTGTTCTCTCAGTATTTCATTAATCTGTATGTCTGTCCTTTTGTCAGTACTGCATTGCCTCAATTCTGTATCTTTTTAGTAAGTCTTAACATTAGAAAGTATGAGTACTCTAATTTTATTCCTTTTTAGTATTGTTTTGGCATTTCCAAGAATTTCAGCTTGTGAATTTTGTTAAAAAAAAAAAAGGGCAGTTTATGTTTTTTGAGTATCTAGGTCAATTCTGAGTGTGTTGCCATGCTGCTAATATTAAGTGTTCAAATCCATGAACATTGAATGTTTTCCATGCAGGTCTTTGTAATTTCTTCAATGGTATTCAGTATTTTCAGTGTATAAATGTTTCATTTACTTTGATGAATTGATTTCTAAGTATTTTGTTACTTGTGATGCTATTTTGAACTGAATTGTTTTCTTTAAGATTTTTTCCAGTTACTTTATTCTACACAATTTTCATAGATAGCATTAAAATCGAGGATAGCTAATGTGTTGATAACAATTTTCACAGTGGAAATTACAAGATTGTTTTCACTGATATCTAAAGTCACTTTTGCATCTGCTAATGAAAAAACACCTTGTTACTATTTTTTGCATATTCTCAACAAGATCATCCTTAATATCTGAGTAACATTTGAAATAAACATCTGATTTAAGACATTGTAGAGTTATCACAGAATCTGAGACTTCAGAAACTAAGATTCTGGAGTGAAAACAAAAACAGACAAAAAACCACAAGACTGATACTCTACAGTGCTTTTCTCCTTAAGACATTTGGTGATTGGTAAGTGGCACAGGATAAAGGGAGAAAGAAATCAAGCATAGAAGAGGGAACACAGTACCGAAAAGACAAAATCATAGATTTCAGGGTCTGCAGTGAAAACATTTTACATTCGCAATTGGAATCTCAGAAAACGTATACCCTAGGATTAGACACAGAAATAGTCCTTTGGAATAATTCAGTTCTTTCTCAAGTCAACACAATCTCAGGTTGAACAAAGAGACTTTTCCCTTTAAGACTGCATCCCAGAAGTCATCATCCCTGATTAAAGTGTTAAAACAGATCACGTCCAAACATTTTCACAACTGAAAGTTCTTTTTTTTTTCCCTTTTATTATTCATACGTGCATACAAGGCTTGGGTCATTTCTCCCCCCTGCCCTCACCCCCTCTCTTACCCCCCACTCTGCCCCCTCCCCCACCACCTCCTCAACACCCAGCAGAAACTATTTTGCCCTTATGTCTAATTTTGTTGTAGAGAGAGTATAAGCAATAATAGGAAGGAACAAGGGTTTTTGCTGGTTGAGATAAGGATAGCTATACAGGGAGTTGACTCACATTAATTTCCTGTGCGTGTGTGTTACCTTCTAGGTTAATTCTTTTTGATCTCACCTTTTCTCTAGTTCCTGGTCCCCTTTTCCTATTGGCATCAGTTGCTTTTAAGGTATCTGCTTTAAGCTTCTCTGCGTTAAGGGCAACAAATGCTAGCTAAGTTTTTAGGTGTCTTCAAATTGTTTACTCATACTATAGAGGAGAACAATTGATTTTTTATATATTTATCTTTTGTCCCACTACCTTACTGAACTTATTATTTCTAAGAGATTTTTTTTTTGATGTGGACCTTTGAGTATTTTTTCTAGATAAAAGCATGATGTTTGCAAATATAAGTGCATTTACTTCTTCATTTCCAATCCTGATGTCTTTTATTTCTTCTTGTTGCTTAATTGGCTTGTTGCTTAATTGGCTTAGGTATCGTGCCTAGTAAAATATGAAATAGACATGGCAACAGCTTATATCTGTTTCTCTTCTGACTGAGGTAGAGAAAAATCGTTCAGTGTTATTTTGTTTAGTTGATATCACTGTATCCTAGAACATCATTTTATGTCAGATGTTTTTCCAGGCAATAAGATTTATTTTGATCATAAATATTCCTTTTAATGAAGTACAAACTTTATATAATTCTTTTTATTTTCTAGTGCTAAACTATTATTTTTGTTAAGAAAAATGAACAACATAGTCCTACATATCAGTAGGACTACTTTTTAAAGAATTTTAAAAAATTCTTTATAAAATTTTTAAAGAATTTAAAATACCATTGATAATGTTTTGAAAGTAAGCATCTCAAAATTTATCAGGTAAAAAAAAAAAAAAACAATTTATACTGGGTTTAAGGTAAGCTTTATGCCAGTACAATTAGATTGCCTTGCTAACAGCCATCAATGCAAGTCACCATGTATGCATTCAGCACTTTTACAACCTACCCCTTACATCTGTCTTCTTAAATATCTATGTCGCTGTCAGCTCATGGAGACTTCGTCCTTGGACTTGGATAGACGGTGATGTAGACTTTATATTTGTCTCAAGTTTACCCTCTTGTTTTTTTCTGTTCAGGGTGTATGGCTCCTTTTATTCTTAAAGTTTTTCTCTGTCTTTTAGAGATTTTTTCAGCGTGTTTAATTGCATTTGGATTTTTATTAATTTTTTGTTCTAATTAAGATCCTCTAGTCTTAGTTGTATATTGAAGGACATCTTGCATATCATCAAGTACTTGAAAATAGTTAGCATATTTCCAAATTGTTTCCTTTTCTTTGTGTTTTACCTGTCAAACTAATAATTCATTCGGTAGTCATTGCTGAAATTGTATATGGCATTAATTTAGAAGTTTGCATAATCAGTATTTTGTTTAAACAGTTTTAATTAGGTAAAATTTTCATGCCATGGTAGCCCTACTATACAATGATGTCATTCAATATGATTTTAGTATATTTCAGGTTGTATAACCATCACCATAATCCAGTTCTAAAACATCTCTATTATCCCCCAATATTCCTTTGTGCTCACTTGCAGTGAAAGTGCAGCTACCACCACCAACTCAGGCACCTGCTGATCTGTACTCTGTCTTTATAGCTTTGTGTTGGCTGGGAGTTTTTATAAATAGAATCTTTTGTGTCTGGCTTTTTTCAGTTAGCATGTTTTTGAGATTCATTAAGGTTGTAGTATATTTAGAAGTTTATTTCATGGTATGTATCAAATTTTATTTATTGATTCACCATTTGAAAGACAATTGAATTGTTTCCATTTCTTGCTATAATAATGCTGCTACAAACATCTACGTATAGGTCTTTGTGTGCACATATATTTTCATTTGCTTATGTAATTATTTAGAAGTATAATTACAAGGTTCATTAATCTATGTTTCATCTCTTAAGAAAATATTAAACTGGCAGGTATGGTGGCACACACATGTGATTCTAGCACTAGGGAGGCTGAGGCAGGTGGATGGTAAATTTGAGGCAAGAATGGGCTACGTAGGAAGAGCCTGTATCATAAATAACTAGGCATAGGTCCTAGCTACTCAGAGGTAGAGATTGAAGGGTTGTGGTCAGGGTTAGAGGCCTTCTTGAGGGAGAAGTGAGGGCCCTCCTAAAACAAAATAAAAAGCAATAGGATTTATCATGTCCAAAGTCCAGTCCTCTTGCTGTATTTGCCCTTGATCTAAAGTCCGCATGTGAGGGAGAACATACGATTTTTGGTTTTCTGAGCCTGGCTAACCTCGCTCAGGATGATGTTCTCCAGTTCCATCCATTTACCTGCAAATGATAAGATTTCATTCTTCTTCATGGCTGAGTAAAATTCCATTGTGTATAAATACCACATTTTCTTGATCCATTTGTCAGTAGTGGGGCACTGGCTGTTTCCATAACTTGGCTATTGTAAATAGCGCTGCAATAAACACGGGTGTGCAGGTGCCTCTGGAGTAACCTGTGTCGCATTCCTTTGGGTATGTCCCCAGGAGTGGGATTGCTGGATCATATGGCAGGTCTATGTTTAGATTTTTAAGAAGTCTCCAAATTTTTTTCCAGAGGGTTGCACAAGCTTGCATTCCTACCAGCAGTGTATGAGGGTTCCTTTTTCCTCACATCCTCCCCAACACCTGTTGTTGGTGCTGTTTTTGATGATGGCTATTTTAACAGGTGTGAGGTGGAATCTTAGTGTGGCTTTGATATGCATTTCCTTTATGGCTAGCAATGGTGAGCATTTTTCCTGTGATTTTTGACCATTTGAATTTCTTCTTTTGAGAAAGTTCTGTTTAGTTAGTTGTCCATTTCTTAATTGGTTCATTGACTTCAGGAGAGTTTAGTTTCTTAAGTTCCCTGTATATTCTTGTTATCAGTAGCTTGTCTGATGTGTAGCTGGCTAATATTTTCTCCCACTCTGTGGGTGGTCTCTTCAGTTTAGAGACCATTTCTTTTGTTGTGCAGAAGCTTTTTAATTTTTTGAAGTCCCATTTCTCCATCTTTTCTCCTAGCTGCTGGGCTGCTGGAGTTCTATCGAGGAAGTCCTTGCCTATAACTATTAGTTCCAGAGTGTTTCCTGCTCTTTTCTGTACTAACTTCAGAGTTTCGGGGCTGATATTAAGGTCTTTGATCCATTTTGAGCTGATACTAGTACAGGGTGATAGACATGGATCTAATTTCAGTTTCTTGCAAACGGATAACCACTTTTCCCAGCAACGTTTGTTGAAGAGGCTGTCTATTCTCCATTGCATATTTTTGGCACCTTTTTCAAAAAATGAGGTGGGTACAGTTGTGTGGATTCATATCTGGGTCCTCTATTCTGTTCTACTGGTCCTCTTGTCTGTTTGTGTGCCAATACCATGCTATTTTTATTGCTACTGCTTTGTAATATAGTTTGAAGTTGGATATTGTGATACCTCCAGCATTGCTCTTTTTGCTGAGTATTGCCTTGGCTATTCGTGGCCTCTTGTGTTTCCAAATGAACTTTAGGGTAGATTTTTCAATCTTTGTGATGAATGTCATTGGGATTTTGATTTTGAACTATGTTGATTCTATCAATCCATGAGCACGGGAGATCTTTCTGTCTTCTTTAGTCTTCTTCTATCTCTTTCTTCAGAAGTTTGTAATTCTCCTTGTAGAGGTCATTCACATCCTTTGTTAAATTTACTCATAGGTATTTGATTTTTTTTGAGGCTATTGTGAATGGAATTTTTTCCATATATTCCTTCTCAGTTTGTTTGTTGTTGGTGTATAGAAAAGTTAATGATTTTTGTAAGTTGATTTTGTATCCTGCCACCTTGCTATAGCTGTTTATGGTATCTAAGAGTTTTTGGGTAGATTTTTTGGGGTCTTTAAGGTATAGGATCATATCGTCTGCAAATAAGGATATTTTGACAGTTTCTTTACCTATTTGTATTTCTTTTAAAGACATCTTTTCTTATTAAAAACTATGTTTTATTTCATTGAAAAGTTTTTGATGTTAGAATAATAACTGTAAGAATATGGGTACAGAATCTTTCAAATGATTTTGAGTTGATTTTTCTTGTTCTGTTGTTCTTTTATGTTCTGACTTTGCATCTGTTTTATTTTTGCTAACAAAGTATGTGATGTTACTTAATTTTGATGTTAATTAAAAGTGTTAATGAATTTTTATTTTTTTGAGAAGAATTATTTATTTTTTATTCTTTTCAAATTTTTCTTTTTACAAGTTTTTTTTTTTTTTTTTTTTTTTTACTGTTGTGTTGGGTGAGGGTACATTGTGGCATCCACAAAAGTTCTTACAATATATGGAATATATCATACTTGAATTCACTCCCTCATCATTTTCCTTTACCCTCCCCCCCATTCCTGGAATAATTTCAACAGCTGTCATTTTTTACATTTACAAACACTGTGTATAGTATTTACACTATATTCACCCTCCTACCTCTTTTCCCTACCTCCTTCCTCCTCCCACTGGTACCAATGCTCCCTCCCCCCAGCAGGACCTGTTCTGTTCTTCTGTTCTCTGGTTTTGTAAAAGAAAAAAATGGTATTTTTGTTTATTTAAGATAGTTACACAGGGAGTAGCCTTGTGACATTTCCAAGTATATATGTATAATAGTCTGAATTGGTTCATCTCTTCTATTTTTCTTTTTTCTGTCTTAGGCCCCTCCTTATTGTGGTTTCAACCTGTTTAAAAATTCTGTATTCACTCTTCTATAGAGAGTACATCAACCATATTCACCTTTTTAACTTCCTTCTTTCACCCTTGCTCTCTCATATGTGACCTCCCTTTAGGATGACCTGTTTTTTGTAAAATTGCTGTGTTTGTATTGGATTTATATTCCACATATGAGAGAAAACATGCAACTTTTGGCCTTCTGAATCTGGCTAACTTCACTTAAGATGATGTTCTTCAGTTCCATCTGTTTACTTGCAAATGACAAAATTTCATTCTTCTTTGTGGCTGAAAAAAGTTCCATTATATATAAGTAATTTTTTGATGAAGGAAGTAAAAATGACTTTGTTACATGTGCTTGCATTCCCTGTAATATGAAAACAAAATCCTGTGATGTGGTGTTTACCTTCACAGAGGAACAAACAGGCTCAAGGGTCCGAGTCCTGCCTTAAAATTTGTGTCTGTTGAGGGAGAATTACAATCTAGACATTTTGGCTCCAAAGCTGATATGCAGGATGAAAAAGGGTTTTAACATTTAAAATTTGACCTACAAATGTTTTCTGAGACATTCTAAATTTTTTTTGTTTTTTCTCAGTTGTTTATGCCATCTCATTCTAGAATGAATCTAAGCAATTTAGGATACATAAAATACAACAAGATGGCATAAATTAAAAATAGGAATAAAATAAGAAAAACAAGGGTGGGGAAAGTCCTTTTCTGAGAAAAACAACAGCAACAACATCCTGTAAGTGAATATTGCTGGGAGACTGGAAAAAATGTGTGCTGGAAAAGGCCGTGGAAGTAAATGGGCTTTCTCCGTGCCAGCTTTGGCATCTGCTATGGCCATAATATATGTAAGAAAGTGAAGTCTTACTTACTTCCTCTAAGGGCCAAGCACAGTGTCTTGTATATAGTAAGCCCTAAATAAATGATTGTGGACTTTGACTTATGAATTCTATGGTCAGCAACCCAGTGTTACTAACTGGTTAATCATTTGGCCAACAGTTAGGTATTTTAGATTTCTCTATTAGTAGTATATGTTATAAGCACTATCCCCTTGTTTTCTTAATGTGCACTGCATTTTAATATCTTTTTTCCCCAACTCATCATTGCTGATCTTATTTACTTAGGTTTGTTAAGAAATCGCCTTAGTGCTTCAGAAAGACATATGCACTTCTAGTTGAGTATGTCCTCATGTTTTGTGCATCTGAATGTTATTCTCTGATCATTTGCTCTTCATTTAAATAATCTCTTTACTGTGTGTTCAGACAAAGACTATCTATTTTAGAGAATTGAAAATTCATAAATATAAAACATTTCTGTTTGTAAGAATCTGAAGAGCATCAAGATATAATAATTTTGTGTTTATATGAATTATATTCAGGAAAATTTAGTGAAAACTGTTCATGTCATCTATACTCTTATTTAAACTCTATTGAATTTATAAACTCATAGTGAATTTCTTACCCTAAATTGAGTTTTATCTCCAAGCCTCAAATCTTTTCTAGAAAGCATTAAAAAATATATTAAGGTTCATAGCAACGTGACTTTACCATCTTAAAATATATTTTTCTCAGCTGACTATTAAATGTGACCCAACTTTTAGTTATCTGAGCCTTACTCATTTTCACTGAAACTTCACTTGCATGCTATGATTAAAAGTCACTGAAAAGAAATTACATATAATAGTGTAATTACTTAAAAGTTAATAAATACTAGAAAATTAATAAGAATTACCTTGGGGGAGAAATCTGTAAATTTCAACAAACTTTGATAAACAGAGATACTGAGATTTAAATCACAGCAGAACTCTCACCTGACAACAGATATAGTAAATTTATCCTTATCTAAGTAAAGTAAAAATCGTAGGAGAAAATACTTTTAGGTTTTCTCACTTAATATTTTGTAAGGAAAAGGACAGGATAGAATAATGCCACAAATTTCTATAGGAGATAATCATTTCAAACACTACCATTGTTTTTCCTGAAATGTTATCATCAAATTGCAGTCTTTAACATTTTTTTCCGTAGTGACACAATTTTATACATCTGAGTATTTTCTTTGTGTAAGATTCTAGTCCTTATGCATATGTGTTGTTTAATATTACTATACTAATGTCTATTCCATTTAGGTGCAGAGAGCTTAGATGACTAGCTTAAGTGCACAAAGCAGGGCATGAAACCAAGCACTCTAAGAGCCCATATTTCTAATTATCATGTAGCATACAACTGGACACGTTTTAAAAAATAAAACAATGACTAAAATGCCAAAAGTTGGATTTGCAAGATCTTTTCAGTGCTATTTCTTTGGATAATTAACTTGGTAAACCAAGTCTTATCTCGAGCTGAGACTAGAGATTAAATCTCATCTGAGGAATCACATGATTTCTCCTTGCTTTTTAAGAAGTCATGTTAGATTCTATTTACTGTGACTACTGAAGCTCAGATACTTGTAATAAACTAGCATATTATGCTCAGTGGGCATCAGTCCTATGAGTTGCAGGAACAGTTGAGATACAGCCCTAGTGATGGTCCTCAGGCCGGCAGAGAGGTCAATTCTGCCTCTGCTGAGGTCACTGCTCAGCAGTGGCTTTTCCTCTTGTTCCTGCTGACAACAAAACAAAACAAAACGAAAAAACCCCTTTTCCTCTGCTTACCTTCATTGCCTAACTTTATGGAATCCTAAAATGAGCATGCTATTTATTTATTTTTACTGTCTTTTTGATGGTACTGGGATTTGAACTCAGGACCTCACACTTGCTAGGCAGGTAGGTACTGTACCACTTGAGCCGTTCCACCAGTCCTCTTTTGTGTTGGGTTTTTTGAGGTAGGTGTTTCACAAACTATTTTGCCCAGGCTGGCCTCAAATTTTGATTCACCTAATCTCTGCCTCAGATATAGCTACGATTACAGGTGTGAGCCACTGGCACCCACTCCATTTATTTTTAAATTTAATTTCTGGTGGATCAGAATAACTATCAGAACAGTTGGGAAAATGCCAGCATTTCATGATTGTATCCTAGTATTTATAATCTTTCAGAAATATAAAGTAGAGTGATATTTTCTTCTTTTGTTGGCTATTTGACAATTTGTCAGGATTTGTGTTAAGTCCTCTGTTTTCAGATTTTTTAAAGCAGTTTGGATGTTAATACGTTTGAAACGTATGAAAATAATCTACCTTGTATTGCACTGTTAATTTTTTGGGGTTAATGTTTTTCAAGCACATTAAATCTGAGAATAATTTTTAGAAGGGCAAATTTTGTTATTACTATGAATCCTTAATATTCCACTGCTCCAAACGAAGAATGATATTTCTTTTGTTATTTTGTGGGTGAGAAGAAAACAGTCTTACCCAGATCCTTGGAGAGGATCTTACCCAGTACCAATAAGATCAAATCAATCTCCAAAAGTGGCTTTTCCACGTCAAGCCCCGTTTCAAGTTAAAATTTCTGTTTGTAATAATTTATTAAGTTAAATTTATTGTAAATTTTTTCAGTCTTTCTGGGATCTTTATATATTACAAGACAATGAGATTTGCTCACTTATTAGTCACTAGGTTCAAATATATGAAAATAACTTTTGTAGCTCAAAAAGTTCAAAGTTAAAGTTTATATTAGATTATTTTTATTTTTGTTATAATTATCATACTAAATACTATATTTCATACTTGAAATTTATGGAATGAAAACATGTTTGTTCCTCTTCCTGTCTCGTTACTGGTATAAAGTCAGTGTGCTGTGTGCTTAGCGACGATTTCCTAAGATACTGGGTTTTGTAGATCTTCTCAGTCATATCCTCATGTGTAAAACAGCACCTGGCACGTAGTAGGTATTCAGTAATTGCTTCCTATATGAGTGAATGAGTATAAATAGGCAGTCTTATAGTATGCTTCCATTTCATCAAACCATTTAAAAAAATCAAAGAAATGTTCCCTAGTATTCAGAAAATCATGAGAGACCAATACAAGTGCCTGGAGGATGAAGATCTAAGTAATAGTTTTATGACTGGTAGAGGCTGAATTGGAGGACAAGCATTATATGAACAGATAAAATAGGCTTCATCCTTACATTAGGCATTATGTCTACCCCACCACTGGCACAGCTGGACATCCACAGTCATCTACCACAGAAGAATGGATAAAAACAAGCCTGAGTGCATCTTTTCTACAGGCAGACTTCACCTGATAAAAAAGGAAACTGAGCTTCACATGTTTGGTATGTTCTCTTAAACTCAGCAATTCTCTGTCAGTAACCCAGTATGAAGGAAGTGAAAGGATAGAATGAAGTCAATAGCTTTTCTTGATCAAAGTTCTCCTCGTGAAAAAGATGAGGGGAACAAAATAGAATATCCCTATAAAACACTATAATTAGACCTAACTCCCTCTTGTCAATTATAGTATCAATATTTCTTCTGAAATTTATCTGTTTGGGGTTTATAACATCCAATTTATGTTGTTATATGGCATAACACTTGCAGATATTGCCTTGAATGTTTTTATAATAGTCAATGTAGATAAATAGTGAACTAATCTAATACAGTGAAAACTTGGGCAATGTAGCTTAAAAGTAAAAAATGAAATTAAAGTATTTTTTGTTCCTATTTTGTACATTATGTATGAAATATGTATATTCACTGCAATTTTGGTGCCTAATAGAAAATGATAATCATATTAATTTCATGTTTTATAGCTGACATGATTAAAATATCTCAGGAGCCAGGTAATAATGGCTCACCCTATAATCCTAGCTATGTGGGAGGCTGAGATCAGGAAGACCATGGTTTGATGAACTCAGGTAAAAAAGTTTTGTGTGACCCATCTCAATAGAGAAAGCTGGGTATGGAGTCACATGGCTATCATTCCACCTGACGCAGAAAAGTGTAAAATAGGAGAATTGTGGTTCAGGTCAGCCCAGGCATAAGACAAGTCCCTATCCCAAAATAACCACAGCAAAAAGGGCTGGAGGTGTGACTCAATTGATAGAGCACCTGCTTTGCAAATGCAAAGCCATGAATTTGAACTCAAGCCCCAGTACCACCAAAAAAAAGTCTTAGGTTTGAGTTTACATGTCTCATTTCTCATTTCTAACTTGTGAATCATACCTGACATACTGGGTTTTCCACATTCTTTGTTTCCATTTCCCATCTCAAAGAAGGTTACACAAAATAAAACTTCATAAATTAAGTGGAATGTAGTACTAAAGTCTGGTTTTATACAAATACCCTAAGCAAATTATCTTACCAGTGTGAAAATTATAGGCACTATCATTAAAAATATATTAAGGACATTCTGATTGATAATGACCTTAAAGTACTTCTCTGGTTGCTTGGCAATGACATTGCTTAAAACACTTTGGATCATTGACTAACAGGTAGAATTATAAACTAGATTGTTGTAGGAAATATTGCCTACCTGACAATAATTTGAGATTAACAATAAAGAAAGAAGGCTGAATGGTTTGTAGAACTTAATAATACCAGTTTACTGTCAAAAAAAAATGTGTGGGGCGTTGGGATTGGCAGGCGTCCTTCAGAAGGCCTTGAAGAATACACGTTTCCTGTCATGGTTTGGGATCTGGTTCTTGACCTATAAAATGGATGTATTTCTCTAAAAATAGAGTCATGTCAAGTTCATAAAATTAGTGTTTAAAACTAAAAGGATTAATTTATTGACTATCTCTGAGAAATTATTTTACCAAGTACTAAATCCCTAAAAAACACAGAATCTATGAGTTCTCTATGTCCTTGTAGACTCATTTTATTAACTTAAAGCAAGAACTTTGACCAGAAGACACTATGTTTTCCTAGATAGGCAGAACAACACTGAAAGTTAAGCAACAATCATAACTATGAAGTTGCTTCTGGATTAGTGGAATCATAAAAAAAAAAGAGGTTGACATATCAGATATTTTACCACATGGCGTCAAGACAATCCAGTGTAGCTGTTCACACTATAGATATGGTCTTGCCATTGGAATCAGAATAATGAAGTCTACCAGTTACATTTCCTGCTAATATGGGTCAGAATATTATAATTCTGATGTCTCAAATGCTGTAGCCCAGAGAGTGCTTAAGTGAATATTTTCAGTTATCCCTGTAACTTGTTTTCTTCTATGCTTTCGTGCATAGAAATGAGGTCTATATGGGAGAGGAAGTGGAATAAAAAAATAAAAACTAATCTAATTTTAGCAAAATATACAAAAAGTGTCATGCACTGAATACATTACATGCAAATGAATAATTTTTATTTTTCTGGCAGAATTGCAGCATGACTGTGTGATATTTCCGTTGCACATGTTAGACAGTGTCAGTCATTAAGGTTGACCAACCTTCTCTCTGCTTGGGACTTACAAACATGATTAAAATGGATTATAATTCTTGCTAGAAAGTATGCCAGTGCAGAATAGAGGGGCCCATGAGAAGTCAGGAAAATTATTTGCTTCTACATAATTTGAGGTTTTTACTCAAGGAATTCAAGTTGAATCAAGTTAATCAAATGGGTGTTTACTGAAGCAGGGATTTGTGCATTAACTGGAAATTTGAGGATGAGAACATAATTCTTTCCCCTAGAATGCTTGTAATTACCATAGTATAGGCCACTTGCAATGTGTTTGATAGATACCTGCGTAGCATTGAGTACAGATAATAGGGTGATTTTTAATATTTGTGTTAGCAAGGACTTTTTCTGTATTGATAGCAATAAACTTGAGTGTTGAAAGGAAGACAGAGTTTTAGAGGTGAAAACTAGCACTGGAAATTGAATGAATGGTACAATGAGAATATATGAGCAAAACAGAACTTTGGAGTCACTCGAGAGAAATATCAAGTTGTCTTTTGGTTCTGAAGAATAGGATACTTGAAGAAAAGTGGGTATAGAGATTGTTATCACAGTGGGTGAATTCCTTACATAAAAACTGGTAGACTTTACTTGGTCACCTAACTGGGTATCATGATCCATATTAGTCACAAGAAATTTGAGTAAGACCTAGTTCTTGGCCTTCCAAGAAGTTCTCAGCCCAGGAGTTGCGAAGGACATGACACACTATAAAGAAGTTTCACCACAAAGTGGCTGCATGGGAGTATAAATAACATTCTCTTATAGCCAGAATCATGAATTATTTTGGGAATAGTGAAGGTGGTAACACAGTGAGAGAGACTCTTTAGATCTTTGTAGTACTTAAAGCCAAGAAGTTCTTCAGGACAACCACATTCTCTGTTCTTATGCATAACAAGCAGAAATGGGATTGATACAGTAAAGAAGATAGAATAAAAACAAATAAAAATAATTTCAGTTAAGCAAAATTCTAATAGTGTGAAGCACTGAATACATTAACGATGAAAGATTAATCTTCACTTGCCTGGCAGAATTGCAGCATGGTTCTATTGTGTGCTGTTTCCCTTGCATATATTGGACAGTGTCAGTCATGAAGGGTAGTATTTATCCCAACCAGTCACGTTTCTATAGCAACAGCTTACATGTTTATGTAATTATATATTACTTTATCAAATCATGCTTGGTATATTTTGGTAACAGTTTCTTCCTATGCTCATGTATTTGTATATATTCACTGCCTAATAATAATTCCTGGCCACCCCTTCTTAGTATGCCTAAGCAGGAAATATACATGAATTGAAACAGTAACTTTATATTCAGCACTGAGACAGAATCTATAACTGAAGTTCCATTTTCGTTTAGTTTAAAAGCTACTTTTTTAACTAGATTCATTGTGCTAATTTTCATAAGTAGTTTATATACTAATCAAAAATTTAATTTTATAAAGTTTCTAAATAGAAAAGAATATATAAAATTCAAGTGTATTATCATTTAATACACTTTTGTGATAAAAATTTACTTCCAGATAGTAAGAACATAAGTTTGATTTCAGTGATACTAAAAAATGAAAATAGTAGTTTTTTATTACTTAGTAGTGTTGGCTAAGGAACTATAATTTTAAAAGGGTATAATAACATATGATCTTTACCTTTTACAAAAGTGATAACATTTTAATATACTTAACTGGTCATGTCACAATATACTCTGCTTTTGTGTTTCTCTTATCAGAAGTAATAGCTGTATTCATTTAAAACATTACTAGCTCTTTAAACCACCCACTTTGCTAGAAAAACTTTTTCTGTTTTTACTTTGAATTCTAGGTCATCTTGCATGCATAGCTTTTTTTCTTTAAATCTACTTTATTTTATTTTGTTTTATTATCAAGGCTGTTTGTGTTTGTAACATATCTCCCTTAAGATTTTAAGTCATTTTAATGAATATTATGTTTCTGTTTTATCTCTTAGATATGTTACCCCTTCATTCATTACTGTTTAATCAATATTTCTGCTTTGATCCATGTATTTACTTAGTTTTCATTATCCAGACACAGGATCATAATGTTGTAACAAAAACTAAGGCTTCTGTTTTCATATTTAGGTGTTTTAAATAAGTCTTGTAAAAGAGTTTCATGGCTAGACTTGGTTGTAGTAATTTGTTTTATTCTATAAAATATATTACAAAAGAAAATAACTGGAAAATATAAAAAAACCTATAGTGTTATTCAGCATATTGTATGGGAAGTTATTGACAAACCAGCAATATATTATATAACAGTATCAGTAAATACTGATAAACTTACAATGTACTATATTACATAACAATATCTGTTGTATAGATTCCATCTTATAATAAGAATTTAGTTCAAATAAATTTTATTTCAATAATCATCATTTATCTGAAATGGACATGATTTCAAGTAGCTTCCCTCACACTTTGGTCCCACTCACATCATGTCTGATTAAGAGAAGAATAAAAGGGGAAAATGACAGTTCAGACTCCATGTGTCCAGTGGTCTTTTAGTCAAAAAACCATTACCACTTTCATCACTTGTCTCACAATAACAGAAATACATGATAAGGCATTCTCCTTCATGAAGGAATTCCTAAGGTTAGTGGACTGATGTCATTCTTTTTCTTGAAGTGTAATCAGAAGAAAGCATCAACTCAAACTCCTTTGGAACAAAAAATTCTAAGTCTTTTAAAATTCTAAATAGGATTGGGGCCAATTGAATGCTATTGTATGGTTATCATCATTCTCATAAGTAGTGTCAGCATAACAATATATTTGTTTTAGGACAACTTTATTAAATTGCACTGTCAGGTGATTTTATGTACCTTGTAGAATATTTTACAAATAATATTGTAAATATCTGTCATCACTCTTTGGTAATCAGGGTTTGATTTTATGATTTTAAATTGTTACATTTTATGATCATAATTTTAGTTGTATTGACTTGCTTTTCTGTCATTATTTTTCCTAGCCTTGATACTAAGCCCTTGAGTCAGAACTCATTTCTGAATTATAATATCCTTCATATGGGTAAAAACAGTTTACTTTGTGGTTTTCTATTTCGTGACACAATTTCCAGGAAATCAGTGGGGGGAAATGGGTACTGCCAAAACATATTTTGCACTTCAACATGTCCTAAAAATTCATAGCCTAGAAACAAATAAGTAATTCTGATATTTTTCTAAGAAACCTTTGAGTTTATTATACTTAGGTCCAACAGATTCAAGGAAAAAGGAGGATATAAGGATTAATTCTAACCAAAAGTAGCAAACAACATTTTTTTATATGTGTAAATATATCCTTCCATTTTCTATTAGTTCCTTTTCTTTTTTCAGCCAATGGGCTATATTTTCTATAATGAACCTATAGACACATGTCTTCCTAGGTCTGTGCATTATAATAAATAATTATATTTCAGAGTGGAATTTTCCATGCTTCTTGCTGTACCATTTCTTCCTTTCCTCTAGTTACAGCATAATTTGTGAATCATGGATGTTTTGAGCTTAATGACTTGAGGTGTCTGATGAATTAATAGCAGTATGAGGCTCCTGGTTGTAGGGTTCTTTGGTAGAATTCTGGCAATGAATCTAGATACATAAGTCTTCTGAAGGCTTGTTGGGGCCATTCTTAATGTTCCTTTCCTCAGTCCCATCCCAATTCCACTCTGCAGGCTACTTGTGGATATACTACTGTATTTTATTCTCAAGGGTTTATTATTCACTTCTGATTCCCATAGAAAGAATTTATGGCAGAAGGAATTCCTCATGCATACTCACGTGAACCAGACCAGTATCTATACTCCAGGACAGGAATGGACTATTTCATGGGGGCATCCAGAGACAGTTGATCTTCAATCACAACATTATGGTTTGGTAATAATCACAGATGTTGTTTTTGATACTTTAGGTTCATTTGTTCATCCATTCACTCATTCATTCTTAATTTCTTGCAATATATATGTGTATATGTATTTATTGCACTGTGCACCTAGAAATACATGCACCATCCTATGGATTTAAACAAACCTCTATACCTTCTGTAGTTTGTAGTCTACTGAAGGTCCTGGACAATGGGGCTCTAGTGGAATACAGTCAGGCAAGCAGATATTTTATAGCAAGTTAAATTTCATGCTAAAAGGAGCTTTGTGAATTATTACATGAATATAAAGCTAAAATTTTAAAGTAATTCGAAGGATGGGGTGGGTCTGAAAGAAGGAACACTTGGGGGTTGAATCATGAGGGGTGAGTTAGTGCCAAAATGGAAGGGAAGGTTAGCTCAGAAGGGAGTGAGATAATGAGACAGAATCATCTTCTCAGAGGCCCAAGAGTTCAAAATAAATGGACAGAAGATTATTTTTACCAACAACATGTGAGACTGTAACCCCCTGCAACTTTGCTTGAAAATAGTATTGAAATCTGTCAATATGTTTATTGTTATCTGAATAAATAAAAATAAATTCTTATTGAGATTTTAATTTGGAAATGATAAAATTAAATTGAAGAAAATTGCTTTGCTAGCAGGGATAATTTTTTTTCATCGTGTCTTATAAGAGTAGTATTTTGGTTCACATTTGGCATATTTATATTTTAGTGTTTCAATTTGTAGTCTCTTTGAATATTAAGCACACTAACTCTCTTAATCTTTTCTTCTATAAAACTTATTTTTCCAGTCTATTTTTAAGATGTTAAAATAGATGTTATTCCTGTTAAGGATCTTTTTAGTCTTTTTACTAAAAATGTGTGTCAGAATTTATCTTATGCCTTTACCTTAAAATTTTGAAGACATGGATATCTTTTTGCCTGTTAAACTTTGTTAGTGATTGATATTCGTTAAAATAATGCCCAGTATTATCTTGAAAAAGTGATTTATACATTTGATTCCATTGGCCTTTGTGTGTAGTTTACATACATAAGACATCACCTCTGATTTAGTATGGGTGTCTTTAAATCGGAGATTTGGAATCTAAATTGGGAAACAATCTGAGGGAAAATTTCTCCAAAATCTCTATTACTTTATTCTTATTTTTATGATTTTTAATACCAATAGTTAATTTTACAGTGGTTTTAAAAGTTGACTTCTCTCAGTCAGGTGTGGTGGCTCAAGCCTGTAATCCTAGCAACTTGGGAGGTAGAGACTGGGAGGATCAGGATTCAAGGGCAACCTGGGCAAGATTACAAGACCTCATCTCAACCTGTAGCTGGATACAGTGACATACATGTGCTTGGTGTTCCAGCTACAGGGGAAGCTCAAATAGCAGGATAGCAGTCCGGGCTGGCCTGGGGTTTAATGTGAGAACGTAGCTCAAAAATAACTTACACAGACATGGCTCAAGTGGTAGAGGGCCTGCCAACCAAGCACAAGTCCCTGAGTTCAACCCTCAGTACCACCAAAAATGAATAAGTAAGTAATAAATACATAAAATTGACTTATGTTTGAGTTTTGTAAAGCATTCAGTTTGGTTTCCAAACTATTTGTTCTCTTATTTTTTAATTTATACTTTTATCACCTAATGTTTATTTGAAGCATGGAATTGCAACATGCACAGTAGGAATGAACACATTCAAATGAAGGAAGATTAATTCAAGACAGGTTTAAATAAAAGGCTTGTATGCCAAGATGTAGGCAGAGTATAGGTTGACCAGAAGGGATTATGAACACCCAGCCATGGTTTTACCTTACGATCACGATTGTCCTCTCAGACCTCTCATTGGCTGGGCTCAACTGGAGTCTGAACCAGGAGATGAATATTGATGTGCTTTGTGTAGCTCACTTGCATAGAAACACAGGAGAATCAGAGTGGAAAGCAGCTCTGGACAGGCAAGTGAAAGACACCTGGCACACTTGGGAACCAACACAGTGAGTCCCAATTTAGCACTGTATAATTGCACACAAGTCACAAGTATTCAGTGTTCACTGTGCTGTGACCAGTGTGTTTAATGGAAGGAATGAAATGTGCTGTTTATCACTTGAATTAAGATAGCTTCTACTCTGCTTGGCTCTCTATCTCACCTATAACAGACTTTCCCTAAATTTATACAAGCTTTCCGGGTCAAGATTAGGATTTCTGTACTGCTCTTTCTAGTGCTTCCCAATGAATGCAACTTTTTCTCTACAGTGTTATTTTCCATATTCACAGTAAACACTCAGGCAAACTAATTTGACTGTTAGGACCTTTCATATTTAAGAAAATTTCCTTAAAAAATTTTGTAAAAGTCTTCACTGGTTTGAAAAAACATATACCAGGGAGTCATTTTAATTATAGCTATTGAGATTTTTTTCCTTTCTCCTTTTTTATTATATGTAATGTTTTTATAAATTATGAAGCCTAATTAAAAAATTATCAGTCTATACTGAACTAAAGAACTATAACCTCACCGATGCAATGTTTTCATTCATTTTTACTATTTAATATTCTAATTCTAGAATTAAAGGTTCTATTTAGTATTTTGTTCCACAATTTATCTATTTAATTTTCGGTGGATTCTATTTTGCTTTTATTATTACACACAATAGCAGAACATTTAACATATTTCATACATGTTTGTTGGTATATGTATGTGTTTCCATAGGGTTTTTCCTTAGAAATTGCATAGCTCAGTTGTGGGTTATGAATGTTGAACTTTAGTAGATGTTGCAGATTATTTTAAAAAATGAATGTATTGGTTTATACTTCCACCAGCACATGCTTATCAGCACTTACGCAGTCACCCTATTTTTGTTGTTGTGTTTAGTCTAATCACTTAGAAAAGATGTCTTTAATTGCATTTCCTGATGACTAGTCATGTTGATCAGTTTTTTGTTTGTCTATTGAATATTGGGCTTCATGCTTTTTCTCCTTTTTCCCATTTTCCTTTGGGATTATAAGTGTTACATACTCATTTGAAGTAATTCTTTATATGTATTTTGTTAGATAGATTGCTGGCAAATATATTCTTCTACTTTCTGGTTATAAATAGTGGATACATTCTCCTAGTTTATGATATATCTTTTTATTTTCTTTAGCTATTTTTTGTGGAATTTATTTATTTATTTATTTTTTGTGGAAATGGGGTTTGAACTCCTCCAGCCCTATAGAAAGTTGAATTCTTAATGTTAATTTGGTTACTAATTTTTCCTTTATTTGTAGAACTTTTTGTTTTTTATTAAGGGAAACATTTCCCATCTTGTAATCATGAAGTTGTTTTCCTGGATTTCTGAGTAAAAGTTTCAAGTTTGAACTTTTTCACTTTTGTCTTTGTCCTCTTGCTGTATATGTGTGTGTATGTGGGGGGGGCGCTGGTATGATAGGGATCAATTTAATTTTATTCTGTACACATAACCAGTGACTGTGGCTCTAGTTTTGACTAGTGCATGCCTACTTGATTATAATGAATTTCCATTTACATATGGCTTTATTCTTTTGCATTGGTAAATTAGTCTACCTCTACACCTTACTCTCGTACTTACTGTAGATTTCACAAGATTTATTTTTCTTATATGTGTCTTGACTATTCCTAGGCCATGGCTTTCTTTATGAATTTTACAGTCAACTTGTCAGGTTGCATCAAAGCCTTTGAAGTTTTCATAGGAATAATATTGAGTCCATAAATCAGTACAGGAAGAGTTCAGAGTGATATTGAGCTGGTCGGGCAGTTTGCTCCTCTCTATTCATATAATCTTAACCTATTTCAGTGACATCTTAGAGTTTTTTACGTGGAGAGCATGCTCAAGTTTCTAATCATTTGTTCTCATTTGCCTTAGGTTTTTTAGTTACTACTCAAAAACTGATTTCCTGTGTCAGTGTTTGTATCATGTGAAAATCATGATGGTTTTTTCACTTTCTTTCCACATCTTCTACTTGCTCTTTTATTCCTTAGAATTCTACTATAGTGTTGAAAAAAGAAATTGTGGTGGGCATCTTCATTTCTTTCCTTGATTTTAAATGGAGTGTTTCCAGTGTTTTGGCAGATGGTCTATAAATTAAAGAAATTCTATGATTAGTATTATAAAGAGATTTGCAGAACTGAACAGTTGTTTATCCCTATCTAAGGATTTCTGAGGTTGACAGGAGACTTCACCCTCTGGTATTAAATCTAAATTGCAACTTGACAATGTTAAACTCTTCATTCTGTGATGAAATGCTGTATGATTATAATATAAAATCTATTATTCTCATACTTTTATGGCTTTGGTTTGCTAACATTTGCTAAGAATTTTTTGTCAATTTTTTTCTCACAGCTGTTTGGTTGGGCTTTGAAATGTGGAGTTGTTTTAAAAATTTTTGTAGTGTAGTGTATATAAAATTGGAAAAAAAAAACATTCCTTTGCAAGTTTACTAGAATTTTCATCTTGCTTATAAATTAATCCAAATACTGTATGGAATTTTTTCTTTTTTTTTTTCCTTTCATTGATTTGTTTAGAAAGTATTAGCAGTCACTGGTTCATATCATTTGGCCCTAAATTCTTTTTAGAGTAAGTTACTTTATTTGTGGTGTTGGGGATTAAATTCATAGCCACTCACATTACTAGATCAGTGTTATATGTTACTACATTTTTAGTAATTTTTAACTTCCATCTAAAATTTGAAATATGTTACAATGTTCATGTTATTATCTTACTTTCCACCAAATTAATTCTGCCCTCTCCCAACTTCTAGTAAATTCTTCATATGTGCCAGGCAGTCTTCCCAAAACTTTATAAAAATTATAACCATATTTTTCCTATTTGACTTGTAAGAAAGAGACTCAGAATATAAACAACTGCCTTAAAATCACATAGTTGTTGGTGGAGATGGACTGTATTTGATAACACTGAGATTCACACGGATACTTGTCAGTAGGACACAATGTCCATTTTACCCATTTTCTAACCCCTAAGTTGAAGGATGTGAGCTAAGATGTTTATCTAAGAGTCAAGTTGGGGAATCTACAAGCTGTGTGCTATTAAGAGAAAAATTGTTGGGTCAATTCAGGAAGACTTGTGTCAGAAAAGATGGAAGGGCCATTGGGACTCTCATGGTTAGAGACAGTAGTAAAGGCATCAAGGTTAAAGGTATGGAATCTTGGTATTTCATCCAGAATATGCAAGGTATTGGCAACATAGCTGGGTTGGCAAGCCACAAGAAGCATTACATGAAGTTGTATTTTAGCTTCCTATGGTACTTCACATGTACAGTTTTTCTGTGATGCTATTATGATAATGAGGCTGGATATCCTCATTCCATCTATGACCATCACTTGGCCTCTAAGCCTCCCACAACAGTTGTTCACATTTTATAAGGTTTGGGAAGCCCCTATGTGACGATAAATAGGATCTACGCATATAAAAGAAGATGAAGCTTTATCCAAAGAGGAGGAAATGGTGACCAAGTCAGATAGATAGAATGGGACCCTAGCAATATGGAAATCGCCAAGAAAACTCCACAGCACTTTGTGGCTACTCAGAGGCACATAGAAGACCCACCTGCCATGGCTGGATGCAGAATAGCTGGATGAGAATGTGAAGGATGTGATGACCTATGCTGTAGCACCTGCTGGTCAGTGGAGCCTGAGAATAGAGAACTGATGAGCTGAGGAACACTGGGCAGAGAGGAAAGCACCTCCAAGATCTAGCTATGGAGGCTATAGTCTAACTAAGCTTTATTGTGACAGAAGGCAGACATCATTCTTGAAATTCTGAATCATAGGTGTAGTGCTGCTAGAGAATAATTTCTGGCCATGGTCCTCCTTCCCATCCTCTTCATTTTGGATAAATTCTCTTTTTCTCTCCTTGTACAATCTCTCTTGTCAGGGAAAGGGGCTTTATAGACATAGAAACATGCTTATCAGAGTTCCTATGGGCCTGTGATGGAGTAAATATAATAATGTCAGTCACGTATGAGCAATTTTCTTGACATGCAAATGATCATTTTGTATATAATTCACTGGCTTTTGTTATTGTTTGTAATAGTATTCAATTCGTTAATGGTCTTGCCTAGAGAAAAAAAATGTCAACTTGGAAAGGGGGAAAAAAGACCTTTGTCATAAAATATTTTGCTTTCCATCTGCGAGTTTAAAGCATATTTCAGAACATTCCAGTTTACATTCTTATCAGTTACTAAAAACTTAGTAAGTTCTATTTTGAGTTTTAAGAAAATGTTAATATGAAATATTTGTACTTTAGACTTCCCTTTTCTACCCCAAATAAAACATTAGACCTTTTTTTTTTTAACTCATGGGAACATATTGTGGTGACTCTGGATGCTTTTGTGCAATGACTTGATGGGTTTTTTTTCTCCTTTAAATGTAGTTATTGTTGTTCTTGGTCACTCCCTTGAAGACGGAACAGTTCATGTGAACATTAAAGCTCTTCACTTCTTTTTATAGAGCCACTAACTTTTGGCACCATTCTGTACAATGGCCAGGCTGTAGTTCCTCTAAGTATCTCCTCTTCATTTTAATGTGATTCAGCAAGAACAACTTCCTCTTAGAAATTCTTTGTTTAGCAGATTAGAAAAATGGAATTTCCATCTTTCCAAGATATTTAATTTAGAAGTAGTCATGTTTGCCATTTAAACTTTCAGCTGGTTTGCCATTCCATTATCTCTCTTCCATTTTTGGTATGATAAGGTGCTACAAATATAATTATTATGTCTTAGGTACCTTAATCATTCTCTTTGTTATTTAGATGATTTCTTGGCTTTATTCAGAGAACAGAGTCACTGGTATTTATTTCTCTTACAGTCTTTCCCAATATTGATTTCTGCTTGAGTCAACCTTGATAGAAATTCTTACTTATTTTAGTATTAAGCTTCAATAACACAGGCTTCATTGAAATCCATTTTACCTATAGCAGCCTGATTATTTTGAAATTATATACTCCAATATGTTGAGCCACTGAAATCTTTGTAGAAGAGAACAATCTTTTTCTCTCCCTGAAACATTGATTTACCAAAGCGATGTTTTTATGTCAAATTTCATAAAGATCAAGGGATTATTGAAAAATGGGCACGGAGTAATTATTTGTTAATTATAATGACTCACAAAGAAGTGAACATTGTGTCAAATTTTAACAATTTTATAGATTTCCTGGGGAAACTATAATATTCCTATTATTTTGTTATGGTAGAATCACTGTGAGCATGGAAGAAATTCAGAGTTTGTGGCTTGACTTCAGGGTTGAGGTTCAGTTCCCTTCTAGCTGACAGTTTTGTATTTCAAATCAGTCAGTCTTTATTTATTTATTTAGTTAGTATTTCTAGGGAAAAAAAAAAAGAGAAAAGTTTTATGCTTGGAGCAAAGACCCCAAACACCTAAGCAGCAGTTGATTTACTTCTCTTCCTGTCCCTAATGCATTCACTTTCTTGCAGCTTTCTGCTTTCTTTTTCTTTAATAAACACTTTAAAAATATATTACTCCCAGCTATAATTCAACATAAGGACATGGGAATTGCATGTCTTCCTTGAATACCTATTTTTCTAAATTTCTGCATTTTATTTTATTTTTAAACTTCTTTTTCACAGAGTTACAGAAATGTTTATTTATTGTTTATTTATGTTATATTGTTCATTTTTTTCTTTTATAATAACTTTTTTCCTATCTTTTTCCAAAAAAATTTTTGAGGTGGTTTACACTTTATTTTAGCACAGTAGAAATCATGAAGTGAGTGAGGAAATAAAACAAAGGGCAAATATCAGTGGAAAATTTAAAATTAAAGTGAAACAAGGAACAATGAAATAAGAAGCAATATCAATATGTACATGTATGGCATGAAGTCTAGTAGACTTCTTAGAGATGGGCCACAGACTAAGATGTTAATAATCACTGAAGCCAAAAGAAAAATGTGGTAATTTTCATCATGCATATAATGTATGTAACATCACAACAACCAGTGGTAGTGTGCATGCTGAGTGTATGGGTGAATTAAACACTTTCAATAATACCATGAACTAAACTGCAATAATATGTTTCTTAGTTTTCCTATTACTGCTTATTAATTTATTCTAATGGTGTATTTCAAAAGGATTATGTCAACAAATTTAGTTTTTGAAAGAGCAAAACATTATAGTATATCATAATATAGCATATATATGCTATGTATATGTATGTGCTATATATGTGTATATATTTCTACATATATATTTATACATTTATACATATATATTTATACATAATATAGCATGTCATCAGTTGACCAAATCAGAGAGGGTAAACTCCATGTTACTCAGCCATGTGCCTCCAAAATGAGAAGGACCAGTGTATCTCTTGGGTGCTTTTGGGAGGAAAACTTGGGGCTTTTTCTTTTATTGTTTTAATTCTGTTTAACTTCAATAAAAGAAAAAAAGATTTATGGATGTCACTGTGTGGATTGAGACTGGCAACTTCATATATTTCTCATCTATAAAAATTCACATATCTTTATACTTACAACAATTGGAATTTTTTAAATTTACTTTTTAAAATCTTTAACATGATGGTGTTTTTATGAGTTTTGAAGGCATTTGCCAAACCATAAAAGTCCTAGTTAGTTTGAAGAAATAATTGACTATAGATAATTTGCAAAATTTATTAGATAGAATATAATAAAAACTTTTTATACCTGATAAGAGAGATTCAAAATGGAATCAGAAGCTAGTAAATGCAAATGTATGCTTCCATTTCAAGCCACGTAAGCTATCTGTATAAAATTCTAGCACCCTGTGAAACCTAATATGAAATAAAAGAAGAAATTGAAAAACAAAACAGCATACAGGTGATCATTTTAGTTGCTGCTAATTTAAGGATTTCCAAAGAGAAATTTTACTGGAGGAAATACCAGTAAGACGATGTAATAAAAAACTCCAAGACTTCTTTCTTCCCAAAAAAACCAAATTCAACAAAAATATATGGATGAATTCCTTTTACGAGAAAACCTAGAAATAGTCAAGAGGCTCTTGCCTTCCACGTGAACCCAAACTAGCCACATCAGACTCGGTGGGAAAAATTTATGTCAGTATCACATTATACTCCCTGTTCCTGCCCTAGCGCCCCATGACTGGGATGGGAGGACCAGTTCTGAACTTCTCCCTGTACCAGGAAAGAAATGACTGGAACATTCATCACCAGCACACTCAGCCTCGGGGCTACTGAGAATAAAAGTCCTAGGTGGTGTTCTGTTGTTCCAAGTGACCCATAGTTCTGCAAATAGAAGCATGATGGTCTCAATCACAGGAAGAGAGAGAAGAGTAGAGTGTGCATCCAGTGTACTGGCTCTTAGAGGACTGGCCAGGGACTTTTCTCAGAGCACTGACAGGACTTAGCATATTGCAGATGCCTGGGGCCACTGAAACACAAAAGAACTGGGGAGTGTGCTATTGCTTCAGAAGATTCATGGGATAGCAGAAAGATACCACAGGGATCAAGAGATTATTAACTCCTGAAATAAAAAGAAACCAACCAATTCATCTTATTAGGCATCAATAAACACAACTCTGGAGGAGCACAGTCACAGAAAAGGTATGAGAGGTTCCTAGAATCTTGATAGGGGCTTATCGGCGAAGGTTAATGGTTACTTCCTGTACAAAGCCTACATAGAAAGACTGTAATAGGTGGCTTTGTTTTCAGATACATAGAGTCCAACATACACTTATAAGAAACACATTAGGAAAAATGGCAATGTTAACAGAAAGCAATAAATACCCAAACTTAGACCTCAAAGAAATGGAAATGCATAAATTATCTGAAAAAGAATTCAAAACAACCATCAGAAAAATACTCAAGGAGATCTTAACAATGATTTGAAAACCAACTGAGAATCTGAAAAAAGAAAATATTTTTAAAAATCCAAACAAAGTTTGGAATTGATTAATACAATTATTGAGCTGAAAAATTCACAAAAGTGGCTCAGTAGCAGAATTGAAGAGTAGAAGAAAGAATCAGTGAATTGGAAGACAGCTCATTTGAAGCTATCCACTCACAGGAGCAAAAAGAACTAGAGAATGAAAATAGAGAAGAAAGCCTAAAGGACTTCTGGATATCACCCAACAAACAAAATGTGCATATTGTGTAACTTTCAGAAGGGAAATAAAATGAAACATGGACAGAAAGACTACTTAAATAATGGCAAAATGTTTTCCAAATATGTTAAAGGAAATGGTCCTTTAAACACAAGAAGCCTAGTGGATCCAAAATGGAACCAACACAAAGAAGTCTATATCAAAACATATTACAATCAAATTGTGAAAAGTCAGAAACAAAGAGAAGATTTTGAAAATAGTAAGGAAAAAAGCCACTTGTTACAAATACAGGAATGCTCATGAGACTATCAGCAGGCTTTTCAGCAGAAACCTTGCAAGCCAGAGGGAATGGGATGATGAATTTAAAAGGCTGAATAGGTTCCAGTCAAAAAGAAGAAATGGACAGAAGCATGATAGTTGAATATATCCATACCATCTTTTATAAAAGGTAAAACATCCAGACAGAAGAACAATAAGGAAGCTGAGAACTTGAACAATACTATTGACCAAGTGGACATAACAGACATATCTAGAATATCCTATCCAACTGCAGAAGAAAACACATCATTTTCAGGAACACACAGAATATTTTGCAGATAGATCATGCATTAGGTGATAAAAGAAGTTTAACAAATTTAAGAAGATTAAAATCCTATCAAGTGTCTTTTCAGATCACTGTGAAAAGAAAATAGACTTCAACAAGAAAAATTCACAAGTATATGGAAATTAAATGACAGGCTCTATAATAACTATTGAGCCAAAGAATAAATGAAAAAAGAAATGAGAAAATATATTGAAACAAATGAAAACAAAACCATAAAATAATAAAAGTGCAGTAAAATCTGTATTAAGGAAGTTATACAGCAATAAATGCCAGCATTAAAAAAAAAGAAATATCTCAAAGAGACTAACTGATATCTCAAGGAATAAGGAAACAGAACAAACTAAGCCCAATGTTAGCTGAAAGAAAGAAATAATAAAGATTAGAGTAGGAAACAAAGAAAATGTAGAATAGAGAAACAATAGAAAACAATCAACAATTCATATAAATAAAATTAGAAACAAAACAGGCCATACTAGAAAAGATGCCACCAAAATAAAAAAGGATTCTAAGAGAATATCCAGAACAGTTATTCACTGTTATTCAGGTGGAATTACAAAGAGCCCTGAATAGCTAAAATGGGCTAGAGATAGAGCACAGCCAGAGGCCCCACACTTCCTGATTCCAAAACACATTACAAAGTTTCAGGAATCAAAACTGTATAGTACTAGCATAAAGACAGCTATACAGACCAATGGAATGACTAGAAACTTCAGAAATAAAACTGTTTTTCTTTAATTATTTATTGTAACTCAGCTGGATATTTGGCTGAAGACCACTTTAATTAGTCTCCAGTAATGCTGTCTGAAATAAAAACCCAGTACACTGGGATCATGTATCTCTTCCTGGCATTGTGGCTGTTCCAGAGACACCGTCTGTGGGCACTGGCTGAGAATGGAGGCTGTTAGGATCTGTGTAGTGCTCTTTCACCAGCCCAGCATTGAGTTACCAGGCTAACACCAATTAGTCTGTGGTGCCCATAGCAAATGGAGCCTTGCTCCATGCTATACTAATTCTTGTTGGAGTAGTTTTGGTGAAGACAATATCCCAATTTAAAATTGGGCAAGAGACTTGAATTATCATTATCTCTACAAGAAGACATGGAAATGGTTAACTGGAGCATGGAAAGCTTCTCACTATCACTTATCATTGGGGAAATGATACTGAAATATTAAGTCACAGGAAATAGTAAATGCTGGTGAAGGTGTATGAAATTGGAGCCCTTCCACAATTTGGTGGGAATATAAAATGATATGCCACTATGTAACAAATGGAAGTTCCTCAAAAAATTCAAAATAGAGCTCCTATATGATTCATCAATGCTACTTCTGAACATTTATCCAAAGTTCTAAAATCAGGATCTCTAAAGGACATTTGCTCTCTCCTGCTTACCAGAACATGATTTACAATAATCAGGGAGCAAAGTAATCTTAATGTCTATCAATGATAAAAAGATACAGAAAATGTTGTCCAGATATTCAATGGAATATTATTCAGTCATCAAAAGAAAAAAGTCCTGTTATATGCTGCAACACAGATGAAACTTGAGGAGGACATGATACGAAATGGAATAGACTGTCACAGATAGAAATAGTGCCTGACTCCATTTACATGAAGTATCTAAAGTAGCCAAATTTATTAAAGCAGAAAGCAAAATGGTGGCTGCAGGAGAATTGCTGTCCAAAGGATGGGAAATTCCAGCCATGCGAGATGAAAGACTTTTGTGCATCAGCGTGCTTACTGTTCACAACCCCTCTCACTTAAAAGTGTAAGAGGGCAGCTTTCTTTTGTGTTTTGTGTTTCTACCCACAATAAAAAAGAAGCATGTTAATTCAGTGCTCTCAATATGCGTATTATTAACAACAATATTTTAGTATGCACAGAGGGAATCTTTAGCATTTATAAAGCAAAACAAAAAAATAACATAATTTCATCATTGTATCTTTATCCTATTCATTTTTATTTTTAATGTACGTTTTATATATAACATAGTATATAAAATATTTAAGTATAGTAGGGCTTCTTTATAAAATATAAATGAACGCACTTAGGGGTGCATGCTCAAAAGTAGTTATTGATTAGAAAGTATGATTTAAAAAAAAATTCAGGTCATTGATCAAGAGCAGTGGCATTCAAGGTGTGCTTCCTAGAAGCCCCTCAAGGGCTGTGGGAACAGAGTGGATTGGGTGAAGCTCTAGACCTTTCAAGACCCACTTCAACCTGAGAAGTTTCACTTTGATGTTACACAAAAATGCTTCAGCTATAAATAAGGCTCTGATTGAACCAGTGTTTCCACAACTGAAACAAAATGGAAAGTGATGCTTTTGAGGAAATCAGGCAAACTCTAGACATTTGAAGAAGAAAATAAAGCTGTGCATTATCAATTGTTATCTCTGGGTATTTGGATCACAGATGCTTTTTCTTCTTTCTCTTACTCAATCACTGTTTTTTAACCTGTATTCTATACTGGAAGTATCTTATTTATATTATGGGGATTTAAAAAATTTAGCTTTGACACATTTTTATGATAAAATAATTGAGGAGCCAGAACAAATGCTCCTCTGGATAATAGATTCCTCCCTCTCTACAGAGTGATAGTCTGAGAGAAACACACAGGCAAGACTAACAATTTCTATGAGAAACAGTCTATAACTGTTTCAGCACAGGTTAAAATGAGTGATCTAGACCCTGAGTTATTTGTATGGAGTTTTTACCCCTAAAAGATCCATTTGAACAGGCATCATTGAACATCCAGTAGAGCTGTAAAAATATTTTCCATTCAATACAAATAGGATGTTTAACAATAATATTATCTCCTGTAAACAGCAAACTATTTGCACGTTTGAGTTGATTTACTTGGAAGATTAGAATGAAAGTGACATGAAAAATGATCCCGTTTGAATCCTTCATTTGAAAGAAGAGAAAGCCAAAGCTCTGGATTGTTAATGCTTTTTCTTACACATATTTAGTAGCAGAGCCCAGATTTTAATTGTGCCTCTTCACTCTTCTCTAATCTGGGTATTGTTAATCTCACTAGCTCATCTTTTGACTATGTTTATATTGATCTGTTTTTTAATTTTTTGACATCTTTTCTCTTGTCTAGGACATGTGTCTGCATAAAACAATCTTTTCTATACTTTCCTACTGTTAGACTCTCCTTAGGTTCCCCTTACTCTTCCCTTAGTTTAAAAGCCACCAGTTCTGGAAAGCTATCCATAATCATGAAGTTAGGGTTAATCTCAGAAGTCCATATTTTTCTTAGGCTGATCACAATTATAATAAATTTTTCTATGATTGATAACCTCAAATGGGAAGGTGTCTAATTGTATTCATTGCTACATCTTATGGTCTCATATACTTTTCATAAGTAGATATTTCTTATTAAGTGCTTGTTTTTTAAATTAATGTTTTTAGCTAATGAATATTTCCCTTCTTTTCATAACTACCATGTCATTCAAAGTTTTTAAGATTTTACTGGTTTACATATTCTTATAGCTATGCTTGTAAAAAATTGTGACTGTGCATATGCAGCTGGGTGCAATAAAATTTCCTGATACAAATGACATGATATTTTTCAGACACTAAGGAGGAAGTCTTTGTTTTGCCTTCAAAGAAGGTAAAATCATTTGCTTCTGCAGATGAATGTACATTAAAATTTTTTTCTTATCAGCATCTATGATCTTTATCATAAAAAAGAAAATGGTAAACAAACTTGCCATATATTTGAACAATTTTGAATTGCAACTGGAGAAAGTATTGTTTCGTGGCTATTAGAATCAGGATATTAAAAAATTTTTAACAGAATTGGTGTTACTTGACTTTAGAAGTTTTCTGATGTCGTAAAATATAATGTGTTGTCTGGAACACCAAATTTCTCTTCCATATGACATCCAGATTTATTTTGGATATAATCTCCTTCTTTGGGACACAAGGTTTTTATTTCTACTCAGCACTGTTTTCAAGTGTAGCAGGATTGGGCTAAGAATCCAATCTTGTACCAGGGGATAGGGCCTGCTACATCAGCTTCACTGCTAGAACTCTCACCTGAGCAGGATAAGCGGCTGTTAAAATAAAGATACTGAATAACCTACCTATTAGTTTTTCATTCTTACTTTCATCAGCCCATAAAGAAATCAAACATTTTAAAATTAATTTTCTACTGTTCTCTCTTTTTTTTTCTTTTTGACAGTACTGAGGTTTGAACTCAGGGCCTCACACTTACTAGGCAGGCACTCTTCAACATGAGTCACTCCACCAGTCCTTTTTGCTTTAGTTATTCTTCAAGTAGAGTCTTGCATTACTTGCCTGGGCTGGCCTGGACCTTTATCCTCCTACTTCAGCTTCCTATACAGCATCAGTGACAGGCACATGCCACCACACTCAGCTTTTTCATCAAGATGGGGTCTCTAACTTTTTCTTCAGCCTGGCCTTCAACCACAGTCCTTTAGATCTCTACCTTCTGAGTAGCTGGGATTATAGATGTGAGCCATGACACCTGAATAAAAGTCACTTTCTTTCTACAGCATCTTTCATTTAAAACAGAAAACTCTTTCTTCCTATGTAGTCCTATGGAAATGTTTATTGCTTTATCTCTCTGTCTTTTTTTTTTTTAATACAGGGTCTCGTCATGTGCCCAGGTTAGCCTCAAAGTCACTATCTCAGACTAGCCTCAAATTTTCAAACCTTCTGCCTCAGCCTCTCATGTGCTGAGATTACGAACATACTCCACCACTCCTGGCTTATTTCACCTTTCTTGTAAGGGCTTCTCATTTTTTTCTAACTGAATTATTTTAGTTATTTAAACATTTTTCCCAATTGTATAAATTTATGGGGTATAGTTCAAAACATATATACAGTATGTAATGATCAATTAGAGGTTAAATAATTTGAAAAAAATTTTTGATTAGCATATACATATTTGTGGGATACATGATGACATTTCAAATATAGCAGAGTACTGTAACTGCAGTTCACCATAGCCTATTGTACATTTTGTGAATAAATAGAAAAGAGGAATCCAAAGTCTCCAAACACAAAGTAATGATAAGGGGCTTCTCATGTTTCATGGTTACTTTCTTATCTAGATTCCAAACTCTTTGAAAGCTTTGAGCTATTCATGGCTCTCCGCACATAAGAATTACAGAATAAACATTTGTTGAATGAGTGAATGGAATTCATTTTTTTAAACAATGTTAAATGCCAATGATAGGATGATAAATATGAATATTGAAAATTTCAGTGGATTGGCAATTGATAAGTCTTTGATGGTAAGTAAGTGAGAGATTACGTCTGCAGAATGTTTGTCAGTAACATCCAAGGAGTAATGAACACACAATACAAAACTTTCTTTAATAAATGACGTCTATCACACTGTACTAGTATCAACTCAAAATGGATCAAGGACCTAAATATCAGACCTGAAACTCTGAAGTTACTAAAAGAAGGAGCAGGAAACACTCTGGAACTAATAGATAGAGGCAAGGACTTCCTCAATACAACCCCAGCAGCCCAGCAACTAAGAGAAAGTATGGACAAATGGGACTTCATAAAATTAAAAACCTTCTGCACAACAAAAGAAATGGTTTCTAAACTGAAGAGACCACCCACAGAGTGAGAGAAAATATTTGCCAGGTATACATCAGACAAGGGACTGATAACCAGAATATACAGGGAACTTAAGAAGCTAAACTCTCCTAAAATCAATGAACCAATTAAAAAATGGGCAACTGAATTTAATAGGACTTTCTCAAAAGAAGAAATTCAAATGGCACAAAAACACATGAAAAAGTGCTCACCATCTCTAGCCATAAAGGAAATGCAAATCAAAACTACACTAAGATTCCATCTCACCCTTGTTAGAATAGCCGTCATCAAAAACACCACCAACGACATGTGTTGGCGAGGATGTGGGGAAAAGGGAACCCTAATCCACTGCTGGTGGGAATGCAAGCTAGTGCAAACACTCTGGAAAAAACCTGGAGACTTCTTAAAAATCTAAACATAGATCTGCCATATGATCCAGCAATCCCACTCCTGGGGATATACCCAAAGAAATACAACACAGATTACTCCAGAGGCATCTGCACACCCATGTTTATTGCAGTGCTATTCACAATAGCTAAGATATGGAAACAACCAAGATGCCCACTATTGATGAATGGATCAAGAAAATGTGGTACTTGTACATGATGGAGTTTTACTCAGCCATGAAGAAGAATGAAATCTTATCATTTGCAGGTAAATGGATGGAACTAGAAAACTTCATTCTGAGTGAGGTCAGCCAAGCTCAGAAGACCAAAAATCATATGTTCTTCCTCATATGCAGATTTTAGATCTAGGGCAAATGCAGCAATGTGGTTGGACTTGGATCACATGATAAGGGGAGAGCACATTTGGGTGATATAGAAATAGGTAGAAAATGCAAAACATGAAAGCATTTGATGTCCCCGCTCCAGAGGAGCTAATACAGAAGCCTTAAAGCAATAGAGGTTATCATGAGAAGGGGGTCAGTAACCAGGGTAAAGATCAGTTAGAGATGAATCAACATGGGTCATAATGTGTACACAAAACCAATGCTAGGAATATTTCTGTGTAACTATCCTCAACTAGCAAAAACACTTTGTCATCCTTATTAGGCTTGTTTCTTTTTTTCAACAAAACTAGTGATAAAGGCAGAACGGGACCTGCCTGGAGCTGAGGGGGGAAGGAGGGAGAGGAAGGGGAGAGGGGCAGGGGGGAAAAATGACCCAAACAATGCATGCACATGTGAATAAAATAATTAAAAAAATGATGCTGGGAAAACTGGATATCCACGTGCAATAGAATGAAACTAGACTCCTATCTCTCATCATTCATAAGTATTAGTGTGGAATGAATTTATGATTTAAATCTCAAACTATGAAATCACTAGAAGAAAATCTATGGGAAGTGCTTCAGGATAGTGGTCTGGGCAAAGATTTTTTTGGATATGACACTAAATGCACAGGTAACAAAAGCAAAAATTGACAAATGAGATTTCATCAAACTAAAAAGCTTTGCAACAGATCAAAGAAACAATAACAACAACAAAAAATCAACAAGGAAACTTCAGAAAAATGACCCTCAAGATCAAATGGATCTAACAGATATCTACAAAGTATTTCACTCAGTAGCCACAGAATACAAATTCTCAACATCCCATGGAAATCTGTCCAAAATAATATATTTTAGGACAAAAGCAAGTTTCAAAAAATACAAGACAGTTACAATTGCGTTTTATCAGAACAGAATGGATAGAAACTAGAAATCAGCAACAAGGGAAACTCTTAGAAAGCTTTCAAATACATGGGAACTGAAAAATTCACTTTTGAATGATAAGTTGATCATTGGAGAAATGGAGTGGGGGGGTTAAATAAATCCCTAGAAATAAATGAAAATGAAAGCACAACGTACCAGAACATTTGGGACTCAGCAAAGGCAGTGCTAAGAGGAAAGTTTATTCTTATGAGAGCATACATTAAAAAAAGAGAGATGAGATATCATGTAAATAACTTAAAAGTACAATTCAAGCTCTTAGAAAAATAAGAACAAATCAAGCCCCAAAGCAGTAGAAAGAAAGAAACAATAATAAAGATCAGAGCAGAAGTAATGAAATGGAGACTTAAAGAATGCTCCAAAAAAAAAAAAAAACCAAGTTAGTTCTTTGAAACATAAATAAGATCAACAAACTCTTAGCCAAACTAAAAGAAAGAGGGTGAAGACTCAAATTAGTAAAATTAGAGATGAGAAAGGGAATGTCACAACAAAGACCAATGAAATCCAGAGAATCATCAGGAAATACTTTGAAAACCTATACTTCAATAAAGTGGAAGATCTAGAAAAAAAATAGATAAATTTCTAGATGCATTCGACTTGCAAAGAATTAAAAGTAAGCACTAAATTGATCTACAACAAGCAATGAAATTGAAGTAGTAATAGTCTCCTAATAAAGAAAACCTCAGGACTACACAGAATCACTCCTGAATTCTACCAGACCATTAAAGAAGATTTAACACCAATGCTCCTAAAACTATTCTATAAAATAGAAGGAAAAGGAATGCTACCATACTCATTCTATGAATCCAGATTTACCATGATGCTTAAATCATATAAGGTCACAACAAAATATATAGGCAAATTTCTTTGATGAACACAGACACAAAATTTCGTAAACCAAACTCAACAACACATTGCAAAGATCATGCAGTGTTTTCATTCTAGGAATGCAAGAATGGTTCAACATACACAAGTCAAAAAATGTTAACATAGCACATAAACAGATAAAAGAAAAAAATCTCATGATCATCTCAATAAATGCCTGAAAAGCCTTTGACAAAATTCAGTTTGACTTTATGAATAAAGCCCTAAAGGAACTAGGAATAGAAGTAATTAGCCTCAACACAATAAAGGTTATAAACAATAAACCTATAGCCAACATCATACTAAATGGGGAACATCTGAAACCATTTTGTCTAAAGTCAAGAATGAGACAAGGGTGTCCACTGTCACCATTTTTATTCAATAGAGTGCATGAATTTTTATCGAGCAGTAAAACAACAAAAAGAAATAAAAGGGGTACAATAAGAATACGAAAGGAAGAATTTATACTATTATTTGCAGATGATATGATCCTATACTTCAAAGAACCTTTAGACTCTACCAGAAAACTCGAATGAATACTTTCAGCAAGATACAAAATCAATGTACAAAATCAGTTACCTGTCTATATACTGATAATGAATAAACTGAGAAAGAAATCAGAAAAAATCACATTCACAATAGTCTCAAAAAAATTAAATACCCGGGAATAGACCTATCTGAGGAGATGAAAGCCCTCTACTGTGAAAGTATAAAACTGAAGAAAGAAACTGAGTTAGGACTAGAAGATGGAAAGACCTCCCATATTCATGGATTGGTAGAATATTTTGAAAATAGCTAAGTACCAAAAGAAATCTACAAATTCAATGCAATCATCATTGTTATTCCAATAAAGGTTTTTGCAAAACTAGAAATATCAATACTAAAATTCATATAGAAGTACAAAAGTCCCCTTATAACCAATGTAATCCTGAGATTACACAGTACCTGGCTTCAAATTACTACTAGTAATAGTAACAAAACCAACATGGCACTGGCACAAAACCAGACATGTGGACCAGTGAAATAGAACAGAAGATCTAGAAATAAATCCATACAGCTACAACCATTTGACTTTTGACAAAGGTGTCACAAACATACATTGGAAAAAAGATCATCTCTTTAACAAGTGGTGTTTGGAAAATTGTATATCCACATGTAGAAGAGTGAAATTAGACCCTTATCTCTCACCCTGTACAAAAATTAATTCAAAATATATCAAAGTTCTTAATTTAAGAGTCAAAACTTTGAAATTTCTACAAGAAAAAAATAGGGAAAACACTTGAAGATATATACATAGGACTCTAATTGCTCAGGAAATAGAGCAAGTCTTGACAAATGGGATTATACAAAATTAAAAAGCATCTGAACAACAAAGAAAATAACTACCAGAAACAAGAGACAGCATACAAAAAGAAGAATATCTTTGCCAACTATTCAGCAAATGAAAAATTAATATCCAGAGTATTTATAGAGCTCAAAAAGTAAACATCAGAATGAATAACCCAATTAATAAATGGACAAATGAATTAAAGTTTTCCAAAGAAGTTCAAACATCCTTAGCCATAAAAGAAATGCAAATAAAAATGACATTGTGATTCCATCTCACCCAAGCACAGTGGCTACCATCAAGAAAACAACAGCAAATGCTGGAGAGGATGTGGGGGCAATGGTGTCTTTATATACTTCTGGGGGGAATGTAGATTAGTGCAGGGACTATGGCAATCAGTATGACAGTGCCTCAAGAAACTAAAAATACAACTACTACCTAATGATCCTGCTATTCCACTCCTGCACATATATCAGAAAAAATGTAAGTCAACATAAACTACAGATTCTTGTACACTTGCATTTTTAGCAACACTATTCACAATATTCAAATTATGGAATCAGAGTATTGTTCAGCCATAAAAAGAATGAAATTATGTCATTTGCAGGAAAATTGATGGAGGTAGAGATAGAGTGAAATAAGTGAAATAGAAATTAAGTGAAATATGCCTGACTAAGAAAGACAAATATTGCATGTTCTTTATGTATGCAGAATCTAGAAAAAGAAAGAAAAAAATAAGTGTAACATGGGGACTATTTGAGGGTCAGACTGTAGGAAAGGGGAGGGCATAAAGAAAGGGATGGGGAATAAATATGCTTGAAGTACTTTACATGCATGTATAAAAGTAGAATAATGAAAAATCCTTAAATTGTTTAATTGAGAGGCAGCGTGATAAAGATTAAAGTGAATTCAAATTATATTATGTGTATGAATGGAAATACCATAATGAAACTCCTTTGTACAACTAATATATGCAAATTTTAAAAAGATCAATCATAACACAGAAAAACCTACAAATAAGCAAGAGATATGTGAAAAATTCTTAACTTCACTAACCTTCAGGGAAAAGCAAATCAAATCCACAAATAAATCCTATGTCACCCTGGCTAGAGTGGCTATTTTCAAAAGATGAAAAATAAATGCTGCTGTTGCTGTGTATAAAAATGAGTTCTTATACATATTGGTGGGAATATAAATAGGCCTTACCAAAACCAACATGGAGTTTCCTCAAAATACTAAAAATAGAACTACCATACTCTCCAGTAATTCCACTTTTCAGTATATACCCAAAGGAGATTAAATCAGCATGTTGAAGGGACACCTGCTTGCCCATGTTTATAGCAGCACCATTCACAATAACCAGGATGAGGAATCAATCTGTGTGTCAAGCAAAGGCCATAAACAGATAAAGAAAATGTAGTATACAAGACAATAGAATATTGCTGTTCAACCATAAAAATCCATTAAAAATGACCAAGTAAGGACATTGTGTTAAATGAAATAAGCCAAGCACAAGAAGACAGATACTACATGACCTTACTCATAGGTGGAATCTAAAGAAGTTGATCATATATAGAAGAACAGAGTGGAACATGGTTACTAGAGACTGGGAAGAATATATTAGGAGAAAGAGTAGGGAGAAGTTGGTCAGTGGGTTCAGTGTTACAGTTGGATAGGAAGAATAAGTTTTCCTGGTCTGTGGTACAGCAAGGTTAATATAATTCATAGTGATGCATCTCGGTTCTCAAGATAGCTAGAAGAGAGAATTTTGTGTATATATATATATATATATATATATATATATATATATATATATATACACACAATAAAGAAATGATATATACATCATTTATAGTGATGTATATGATTTTGGGTTGATCATTGCTTAATGTATACATGAATGAAAGTATTACATTGTGCCTCATAAATATGTACAAATATTGTGTCAATCATAAAAATAAAATTAAAAATTGTAAAATAATTTATAAGAATACACAATGAAGATACTATGGAATGGAGAAGTGTTTAATAATTTATCATTCTAAGTTCATTAGTGTTATACTTAAAATTTATATGCATTTAGAACACCGGATAGATTATCTTAATTATAAACATGGGAGTAGGAGGAATATATTTCGGAAATCATGTAGTCTAATCTATCCAGCTACTTTTTTTTCTTACAATTTTATACATGTAGCTATGGATATGGACACACAACTGGCTTTGCTCAACAGGTAGTTATTATTCTGTAGTTGAAGAATAAAATAATATCTATTCGTAGTTATATATCCCTGTTACAGAAAAGAGCATTAGAAATATTTATGATCTTATTATACATTCACTGTATCATATTGTAATATACAGAGGGAAGACAATGGAGAAAATTCTTAATTTTAAAGTTTTGTTTTCCAAAAATTGAAAACAGAAGAATTATCCCATCATTTTCCTCTTGCATTGTGTGTTTGTATCTTATATGTACTGCTTATTCATTTAGCTGTGTTTGTGTAAGAATGTGTGTTTAATAGATGCTGAATATATTTTGTCCTGATAAGTAATATGCACTTATGTTGAGAGCCATCTGCACAAGTGAGGTTTTTAAAATTATTTTCTCCTACGAAGTTCAGATTAAGTATTGTAAGTAAAATGTCAGTGGTGAAGGAAAACATTCAAACTATTTGAAGTTAGAGCCAAATGTAAGAACACTGGGTTCATAAAATTACGAATTGGGTTATAACAAATAATGTGCATAACCTCTTTAATTCTTAGATTCTTCAACCATAAAATGACAATAATAGCAAATTTGGGACAACTGAAATTAACAATGAATGCAAATAATTAAATATATGGTAGTGAAATATCTTTACTAGAACTCATATTTTTTAATTCTGGGAAAACAATAGATTAAAATGTATTTTTATCTTTGAAACAAAGTTGCTAACTATTAGTAGAATTCTGACTTGTGGTGTGTGTTACCTGTTTTTCAAGTAGTAAATATAATAAAATTAAGGTGGTAAATTTGAGGTAAAACTTTTTGACCATTCTGTAGTTCGAACCTAGAACCCCGTGCATGCCAGGTCATGTGCATACTCAAACACGGGCCTATATCCCTAACCCCTGGACAAAGTCTTTTATTACTAATTTTGCAAAACCCCTTCAAATAACAGTGTTGCTGTTCATGCTTAATTTCAAAAATATTTGTGAACTTCCCTTCCCTTCCCTTTTATATGTTATATTCACATATAGGTATTTTTTATTTATTGTGTTTAGGAATCTTTGCATAGTAATTGTGGTAGTGTTTGGTTTTCAATTCCAGTGTTTTAGGAAAAGCATCTGCAGAAGAATCTAGTTTTTGTTTTGGATGAGATGTGGATAGAAGACTGGTGACTTCGTCTTAGCTTTTTATCACCATTTCCATTCTGGTAAACGTGAATGCTAGAGAGAATTACAGGACTATAGGGATTGCCTACTCAGTCAAAAAAATGCATAAATAAATAGTTAAAAGATATCATGTTTCCATAGTTACATAAGTATTTTGGTTTTAGAAGTTAAATAAATTAAAAGAAATAAGAGAATATCTCTGCATGAGTTTTCTTCAAGGAACCTTCTGCATACATTCTAAGGTCTGGACTAAGTTAAAAATTTGCTAAAACATATATGTCTTTACATATGTGTATATATGACATTCATGTGGAGCACTTCATGCTTATATATGCCTGTATGACACACCTGATTTGATTAACACTATATATCATGTGTATTTTGCCAAATATTGATAAAGTTAAAGTAAATGTTCACCTTCAAAGGAACATCTTGAATGACAATAATGCAGTACTACTTAATTTCCTCCATGTTCCAGCTTCTTCTATGAAGTATTCACCTAATCATGACTGACATTGTCCTGTTTATGATTTTACTAAATGCTAAAAGATTTATTGTCTTACTTGCTTCTGTAGAAGGAAAGGAAAAACAATGGCATTGGGAAGAATTACATGCTTCAATTTTTTGACAGGAAAATCACTGCTCTTCATTTATATCTATCTTCTGTTAAAAATAACTTTTGAAATCCTAAACTACGTGAATTTCCCCTATTTATACATATTTATTTCATATTTTTTCATCCAGTGTTCTGATATATTTACATTTTATATACACAGAGTTTTAGCACAATAGAACAATAGATTTATGAAGTGTGGATCAAGCCTTCAAAAGTCTTTTCCTTGAACTGAGTTGGCTTTAAAATAAAATATGTTGTTTCATTATCTATATTAATTTTTTTCTGGAAATAGATATTCTTTATCTTATGGGTATTGTATGCATCATAATGTGAGTGGTTGCTATGGGGATTGTTTTAATCATTTATTATTCTAGTTAAATTAGAGAAGAAAATTGCTTAAATGATGGCTCTAACATCTGTATCTAACCTTACTATAAAGATGCCAGAGCCTTCTTACAAAACAGAATCCTTTCAAAGTTTAACCTGCTTTTCCCTGGCAGTAATGACATATAGACTTTGTTCTTACTCATTTTCACTTCCTGCAAAGTTGGTATTTTCTTTAAATTTTGTTTGGATGACTGGTGCTAACTCTGAATAGTCTAGCTAAGTCTGTTATATGAATATTTATAACAATGCTAGCAGTATTTCAGTATTTGTTTTGTTTCTGTACCTAGTATTTAAAATGCTTATGGCATAGTCTTCAACAAGTTGCTGACAGCATTCTTATTTTTTTAATTAATCATTGAAAGACCAGCTATTTTGGGTATTTCTAGATTGGACCCGTATGACCTTGTCTGTAGGATTTTATGATGTTGTTGAACGAGTAATAGAAATTACATAAACTGTGATCCACGAGTCTGGACTATTTAATTCTTTAATTTCTAATGTTTTCTAATATTCTAGTGAAATATATGGTTGGCTTTTCTAATTAAAGAATAGAGTTTATAATGAAAGCAAGTTTCAGAGACCAGTACTACACTTATTCATTGTCCACTTTTATTGGAATTAGAAATGTAAAGGTAAATCAGTTGAAGTTATTCTGTCTTCTTGGAACTTTCATTCTAATTTAAGAGGAAAGGATGCTTATATTCTTATCTTTTTGTTCTGTATATTCATTTCATAGGAGTTCTTTGGATACATACTGTAAAAATGTCAGACAGCAATAAGTCTATAAATGATGAATAATAATTTCTCCCCTGAAGGATCCAAAATCCAGAAAGGTAAAGGATTTATTGAGCTATTATTATCATGTTAAAAATAATAAATTTCAGGAACACACCAATCTACTATTACAGATGGCCTAGGAATCAATATTGTTGGACAGAATAATAGAAAGGTCTAAAGATGATATGACACAATTGGCCTTGGTGTTAGTAGTATTTTTATTAGCAAAAGGGGTTGAGGAAAGCATTTAGGCTATGTTAACATTGTCGGTCATACATCTAAAAATGTGTGAAAATGTGTAGTGAAGCAAAGGATTATGAATGCTATGGTGTGGTTGTAATGTTGGTATATGGGGAGATCATGGGAAATAAAAACTGAAAACAGGGATTTGAAATCATGTGAAAGCAATTACTTTATTCTAAAGTTAGTGGGAAATTTTAAGTAGGGAATAGCACGTTCTGATGATCTCCATTTGTTTGTCCATTCCAAGTCATTTTATTTTCTTTACTCCCTCTCCCAATATTACCACCAACTAAAATCACTCTTAAACCCTAAATCCTCTGGTACTCCCCCATTATGCTAAATATAACATATAAATTTCATGTCCCAATTTATATAAGGTCCCAGATGTTTTGACTTCTGTTTGCCTTACCAGTGTTACCTGGTAGCTTTTCCTTTACCCACTGAGTTCTAGCTGTGGAGCAGAGAAAATCTGAAGACAGGAGGAAGTTAGTGTGGGGCTAAATGAGAACAACAGCAGTGAGAATGGAATGAAGGGATGCAACTTGAAAAATATACCCTGTAAGTCATTGTATGAAGGAAAGAAAAGAAAGATATGCAAGGTGACTTTTATGATGTGAAAGATGTTTAAACCTAAGATACTAGAAAAAATGATTTAATTAATGAGATTAAGGATACGGGGAGTAGTTTACAGTTTCTTCTATAACTTGTCCCTGCCACTCCTGTCTATGGATCATAATAGTTTACAAAGGTGGATCTTGAATCACTGAAGCAATCAAAATTATACTGAGTACACTGAAGATATGTGTTGAGTCAGGAAAAGCAATATCAAAGGTGAAGTTTAAGGGGGTAGACAGAAAATAAGAAGTCTCTGGAAAGGACCTCAAATAAGAAACTGGACAGAAAAAAGACCAAAATAGGTGTAGTTTGGAAATAAGCGCCCAAGATGATTCCCTGAACATTTTTGAGTATCTCTCTTTTGTGTTTAGGTGTTGGGTGATGCATGGAATATGAGTGCTATTTTCAGTAGTAGGAGGAGGTTGCTATTGAGGATGTAATCTTTTTTGCATTGCATATTTTGGAAACAATTTTTTCTTGGCTCTCAGAAAAGCTATAGGACTTTTTATATTAGTACTTACTCATCTTTTATTTATTTTAAGAATTTATCTATGCATTATCTTGAGATTTATAAATATAATATTGTATTGTATAAAATAATATTTATATTCCCTTCCCAAGTTGTGTTGCTAACGACCTAGAGAAAATAATGTTTTGTTCTGTTATTTATTCCTGATTTTCTGGGGAATTTCTAAGAGGGAAAGAGAGACAGAGAGATAGAGATTATGAATAAAGATTAATTAAGGTTTTTTGATATTTGGACAACATTAAAAAGAAGTGAATGAGCTGCATGAAATGTGACCTTCCAGGTTGTGGTAAAGAACTTGTTGTGGTTTTTTGTTTGTTAGTTTGTTTGTTTTGCAGGGGTTGGTGAGAATAAGATAATTGATAAGTTTTAGCTTTTAGGTTATTATTTTTGATAAAATGAATTAGCATATATTCCATCCTTTGTCTCTACAGCATTTTCTATGCAGCAGGGCTATTTTCCGTTTCTAGGAGTTTTAATGCACAGCATTTTTGCTTTTATAATATTTGAACACAACAGCTTTTCTTTTTTAAATAATCTTTTTATTGTAGGATTACAGAAAAATGTGAAGAGTACAATGAGATTCTGTATATCTACCCACCTAGTTTCCCTTGTTATTAAGATATGACATTAGTATGTTATATTTGTCACAATTAATGAACTAATTGTTACACTGCTAGTAAATAAAGTCCACAGTTTATCCACATTTCCTTACCTTTTTCTTGGTATTCTGTTCTTTGGTACTGTATCCAAGGGATCACATCTCATTTAATTGTTTTGTCACATGTACTGAGGCACCTTTTGAACTCTGGGCTTCACACTCCTTAGGTACCTTTTGGCTGGAGAATTCCTATTCCCTTTTCACCCCCAAAATTGTTTATAAAAAAAATCTACAATTTTTCAATTGGTTGAAGCATTGTTGTTTTTAATTCTTCTTATGGTATGTGTGTATTTATAGATATATTTGCATACATATGACATATTTATATATATGAAGTAATTTAGTTTTGTAAAATTTGTCAAAATTTTTTTAGGATGCTAGGATATGATCAGTACTGTAAAAAGTATTCTGAATGTTAGCAAGTGCAGAGTAGTTCACAAAGAGCAGAATGTTTTATACAGATTTTTATTTAACTTTGTTAGACTTTTTATCATATTCATATTTATCAAATGTTTTATTCATTCTTATGTCGTTTATGTCGTTGATGTGTAAGTACTGATTCACTATGACTGACATGTTAAAATCTTTCCAAACACTATTTCTGTCAGTTTTTCCTTACATTTTGATAGTGTTTTCTTCATGTATTAGCTCTACTTTACTCATTTCATAAAGATTCATGATAATTATCTTCTGATTAACAAGTTGTACCTTTGGTCCAGTTTAAGATATCTTGCTTTTATTTCTTCTCTGTGTGACATTAAATTTACCATCCTTCCTTCCTTTTTACTCTACAAAATGAACTCCATAGCATCTTGAACATAATTGATGGTCAAATATTTGGAGAGTGAACTAGTGAATATATGCATATTTATACATGTTTATAAAAAGAATGGGAAAAACAGAAGGTGAATGCAAAGAAGACATAGGCAGTTATTCATGTTAGTGACAGTTGTTTCAGTATATTGAAATAGGAAGATGCTTTCTATCTTCTAAAACTTTACAGATTTTCCTATATCTTATTCTACTCACTTTTAAAATTGAAGAAGCTATGAATGTCTGTGTACTTAGCCCAACATGTCCAATATCCATCCAACATTATGTGAAGGAAATAAAAGGACACCAATATTTAATCATAACTCCTTGTTTGACACTTACAATATAAATGTTGTTAGCGGTTCATTTGCTGGACATCTTGGTTTCCTCATAGGTTTTTAAAATTAATCCATCTCAAATAAAAATGTATATTATGCATAGTACTAAAGATTCTATATGAATTTTGTAACTGATTTTTCTGTTTTTGTATCTCTTATAAGAACTAAATGTACTTAAGTGTATAATATTTATACACTTATAAATGTTACAAGTTTAAAGATTTATTCAATTAAAAAAAGACACGAGAAAATTTTAAAGTGCATTTTTTCCTTGTGTAAGATTTTTGTTTTCTGAAATACATTGGGATAAAACTGTGCTAAAGGATTATTTTTACAAAATTTGTAAGAATGAATCAAGAATTCACATGTGAGCTCTTCACAGAGAGAATATTAACATGGCTGTTTTTGGGCACTAGAACAAAGTATAGAGGTGATGTGAAAGCTCGTTGGACACATCTACACAAATACTCAATGGGTTTGAAATAGCACTGGAATCTACAGTTGTTTGCAGTTATGGAAAATGATATCAAGGATCACTGCATGTATGATATCAAAAAACAGGCTAATTGGTGAGGGTACAAGTACATCCTTAAAGTAAAGAAGATTTTGTTCTTGTTATTGTTCTTTGATTTTTGGTTTGGTTAAGTTAAAGTACCACTTTAAAAGAAAGTAGTCTTCAAAGAAACTTTTATTTAACTTAAAGAATATTTATCCAGCTAAGCCTTTGAGCTAGGAATAAAATAGTGAAAAAAACCCTTATTCTCATTGAACATAAAATCTTGGATTTATTCCATTTATAATGTACTTCTGTAATAAGCATCCAATATTTAAAGCACTCCTAGACACTTCTTTAGTTTCATTCTTCAAATCATTAAGAAAAGCCAGGGAAAACATGAAGTGAAGGAAATAATATTTATTAACTTACTAGACAGATACTTTATAGAGCATTATAAATGACATTTGTTCCTTACTAACACACTTGGGGAGTTTTGAAGCTTACAGGCTATTGGGTGTTTTTATGGATAAGTAAGGTAATGCTCTGAGAGGTCCTGGGTCATTCATTGTTTATTCCAGAAATACCTAATGAGCACCTACAATGCAGCAGGCATAATTCAGGAATCAAGGATTCATCACATTGATGATATGCATTGAGGTCAAGATTCAAATCCTTTTCTTACTCCCAAGGTGCATGCTATTTGAGAGATGCCTTGTAGAATCCATGCTAAGTGAACTGGCTTTGTAATTAGCTCATTTTGTAAAAGTATATAGGATTACCGTACATTTGAGAAGAAAGGCGAAGTGAATTGTCAATTATCGTTTCATTAAGATTGTCCAAGCTGTATTTTTTTAACTTAATGAAATGTATCCTATCACATAGAATTGAATTTCAGAACTCTATGCTAATTTTTCACATTTGGCTTCTCCAAATGACTTTATGCTAAAAAGATAAATTTAGAATTTTTGCATTTTATGTAAAGTTGTTTTCTAGACATCATTTCTTTTTATTCTTGATCTCTGTGTCATATACAATAATTTCATGATAAATTCTTCTTTAAAATTCTTTAGCTATAGCTTTGCTCAAACATAATTTTTAAACATAATTTTCTTCTTTTTTGCATAAACACTGTGCAATGTGGGTTTTTTCCTTATTATATCTCTTTTGTCTGTGAACATATTCCACAGATTTGCAAATCTGTAACCTAGAACTTTTCAAAAACTCTCCACTTGAGTATCTTCATCATGTATCTACATGCCTTACAACTTCCTATCTCACAGACATGTAAAATTCAACTTAGTTAAAGTATTAATCATCTCTTTTTATTTCTTCTTGGTAATGAGGTTTGAACTCAGGGTCCTGTGCTTGCTCAACAGGTGCTCTACCACTTGAGCCACACCGACAACCCATTTTGCTTTAGTTATCTTTCAAATAGGGACTCATGTTTTATGCCCCGGTGGCCTGGACCATGACCATCCTATTTATGCCTCCCGCATAGCTGGAATGATAGGCACATACTACCTTGGCCAGCTTTTTATTGGTTGAGATGGAGTCTTACAAACTTTTTCCCAGGATTGGTCTTGATCCATGATCCTCCCTATCCTCTTGAGTAGCTAGGATTACAAGCATGAACCATTGCAACTAGCCTTAATCCAAGTCAGTGAAATGAGTGCTGACCTCTTTTCTTTTCACATTCCAAATTGGTGATAATATTCTACTTATTGTATTTCTTTAAAAGTTCATTTGTCCTTCAGCTCTCTTCCCCATTCCTTTTACTACTTTGTAGGTGAAGCATTTCTACTTAGTGGCGTTTTTACTCACTAGCTCCTTGACTCTTCCTTGTTGCCTCCTCCTCAATGAAGACTTTTCCAAGTCTTAGAACACAAGAACAATGACATTCTGTGTCTACTGAGCATGGTTCTAACATCATACTCATCAAAACTGAAGGACTAGAGGCATGACTCAAGTGGTAGAGGCCTTGAATTCAAGCTCCTGTAATGAAAAAAAAAAAGATAAAATGAAGCATCTATCTTAAAATATTTTTAGAAGTACCTGTGTTTGTTAGTGTGAATCCTACACACAAAAAGAACTTATACATTTAGGATGTGGGGGACTCATGAAAAAAGATTGAAGCTTCTGATACTAGGAACCTGAGGCAGAAAGATAGTGAGTTCAAGGCCAGCCCCTGGGCTACGTTGAAACGAAATCTTATCATTATGACAATGAAGATGAACCAAAAAGACATGATGTTAAGCAAAAAAAAAAAGCCAGGCCTAGAGAGAAAAATACTGTACAATCTCACTAATATTTGGAAACTAAGAAGTCTGAGCTCTTAGAAGTAGGCAGTAGAATAGTGGTCACAAAAGACTAGAAAGAACGAGAACTGGATAGACAGAGGTTGGAACAACAGGCAACAAGATAGAGTTAGAAAGGAGGAATAAGAATTTGTGTCCTTCAGCACAGTAGTGTGAACATAACTTTCGATAACTTTTTAAATATCTCAAAATTGGTAGAAGAAAGGATTTTGAATGTCCCCACACACAAAGGAATGATAAATGTTTCAAGTGATGAAAATGCTAATTACCTTCATTAGATTATTACACATTATATACTCCTATTAAAATATCACACTGTACCTTAAAATGTATATAATTATTATGTATCAATTAAAATTAATAATAAAAATAACTGGCTCACATGACTATTAAGGCTGAGATCCAAGAATGCTAATTGTGTAGTGCTAGTCCAAGGGCCCCAGAACCAGGAGAGCCAGAGGCTTAAATTTTAGTTACAAGGCAGAAGACTGGTTTTCCAGCTTGAAGGCAGAGAGGTGTGTGGCAGTGAAGAAATAAAGAGAAGGGGAGAGGAGAGAGGGTAGAGTGGGAAGAGGAGAAATAAAGAATTCATTTTTGCTCAGCATTTATTCAGGCCTTCATTGGATGAGATGAGGAATACCCATATCAGGGAGACCAATCCGCTTGGCCCATCTGCCAACTCAGATCCTAATCTCACCCAGAAATACCCTTGCATATATATATATATATATCCAGAAAAATGTTTAACCAAATATCTGGGCACTATGTGAGCTAGTCAAATTGCCACATAAAATTAACCATCACACTGGGAAAAATAAATTAAAATTTATGAAAGGTCAATGCACAGTAATTCAGAGCATAATTTCTTTGTGCTGGCACACTTGTGCTATGTCATCTAATTCAGAATATGTAAGTGAGCATTAGTTTATATTGGTTATATGACTGATTTTTAAAAATAAATATCCACTAAAATATTAGACTCAAGAAAAAACAATTATGTTTATATTTCTGCTTCATTCTTATCCCCAGAAAAAGTTGAAGCTGTGTAAGATTGAGCAGTTAATAGACTTATTAAGATAAGTAATTGATAAAACAATGTAAAACTTTGTGTGAGGTACCATTTTAAGCGCATCATATGTATTACTTGTTTTTATGGTGAATAGCTAAATAAGGTCAATATTATTATTGATTATTACTATTTTTAATCTACAATTAGTAAACTGAACCACAGGGACAGTCAAATGAGTTTTCTCAAAGTCAAACAGCTGATAAATGATGAAATCAGGACTCATTATTCCATACTATTCATTGATTTTATCCTGCATTCTGATTCTCCTTGGTGTGGAGTATCTAGCAGTGAGCAAGACAAAGTTCCTGGTCTACGAAAATTGTATTACATGTATAGAATGTCACATAGTGTTATGTTCAATGATTAATTGTAAGGCAGGTTAAGGGGGAAAGACTGCCTGGTTCAGGGACAAGTGATACTTACCCTTCTGTACAGAATAATCAAAGAAGTGCTCTTTAATAAAATAATATTTTAGCAGGCACATGGACATGTAAGCAAAACAGATGTGTTGGAACTTTGGGAAGAAAATGTTTCAGTGGAAGTAGAAAGCATAATTAACACACTTAGCTTCAAGAACAATAAGAAGGCCAATGAGTAGTAGAGAAATGATGGAGACAAAGTCAGAGAGATAGAGAAGAATCAAATCCTCCAAGAATTTCTAGGCAATTTTAACCATGTTAAGTTTTTAACCCTAATAAAATGGAAGCTATTTTAGGAATTTGTCAAGGTTTCAAAATACGGTGTTGCTTCTGTTTTAACATAATTCTTTTGGCTGCTTTTTTTGAGACTAGGCAGTAGAAGAGAGGTAATGCAAAATAAGAATGATTATCTAGGAAGGTATTGCACTAATGTAGATTAGTGATGACAGAGGTTGGGGTAATGGTGTGGAGAATATGGATGGTAACTTAAGAAACTAATTCTGGATATATTTTCAAGATAGAAAAAATAGAATTTGCTACAGGATTGTGTGTCTTAATCATTATACTCTTTTAGTGGATATTTAATCAATTAATGTCTCTATACAAAGCAAGAGAGAAGATGGTAAGGGTTTGATCATTTTTGCCAGTCACCCAGTGACATAGAAAACCATATGACTTCTTGAAGAGTGAATATAGGGAGACAGCAGTTGTACCAACTGGTGCCAGAGATGTACAATGGCCCAGGAGTGACAGAACTGTATGAAAGAGAAACAAAGGATCTCAGAAGAACAAATAAAGACATTGGCAATATGTACATCCTACAGTGTAAAAACCAAACCCAGAAAAGGACTATCAGTAATTTCATTTGTCAAAGCTGATCATTTTACCATGATATTTTAAAACATTTCCAATCTCATAACAGTGCTTATGACAATATCTATTTGACTTAAGACTTTGATTCTGACATTGCCTTTTCTTCAGGTGAAAGTGAAGAACTTTTCTGTTTTCAAAACATCAGAAACATTAAGTAGTAGACTAGGTGAAGAACATCTAGAGAGTTTTGTTTATAAGAACATTATGATTTATAGTACTTAGACTGGTGAAGTTTCAGGCTCTAAAGTGGCTTACAAAACCTGGATAGGCTATTAATATTTTAGCATCTCGATTTCCTGTGGGGATGTGGCTTCCAGTTGTACAGGAGGATATTGTAGTCTATTTAGTATAAAATTCATACGTTGTAGAAGAGTACGTCAGAGGTCCCAGTTGGCTTTTTCCTGAATTTATTATCTTACAAAGTCAAATACAGATGCATCTTTCATAAAAGGAATAAGCTTATTCTAAAGTAGTATCTGAGACTCTTCGATCAGCTTATTACATTTTGATGATCATTTCAACAGTTGAGCAGTAGTAAAATAACTGCAAGAATACAAATGAGATACAAAAGTTATTGATGAACAGAAAAAGAATTCAAAACTTAAAGATACTTAACAATATAATAAAATAATAACATTCAAAGGTATTCTAAAGTTATTTATACTAAAATATGTCTTCAGAAATTTCTTCTTTGTGGCATTTATGTTCAGTGACCTAACATTATAAAATAGATTAGTTACTGAAGTGAATATTTACCATAAATATGACCCACAATATCATTTTCCATAGTAAGTGATTCTTTGAGTATAATGACAGATATAATCAGAACACAGTAGGACCCAGAGAAACATGTATGTCTCAGGGGTATTTATTAACTTCTTGATAGCCCTTGTTTGTTGAGTATAAGACAAATAGCTTTGTGGTCTATGGATTCTCAAATAATTGTCAACAGAAGAAGCATTTTGATTGTGTGTGTGTGTTGGAAGAGGAGGATTAAAAGAGAAGATGAGTAAGGTCCTTAGTCTCTCTTGCATCCTGCATGAGCTAGTCCTAGAAACCTAACTAGGGGTCACAGGAAATGCAGAAAGGACAAAAAACAGAAGACCAAATATGCACAAAGCTGGGGCCAGGTAGGCTAGTGGAGACACAACAACAGCCCCCTCCACCTCCAGCGAGTTTATTATGTACAGTGGCAAAATGAGGTGGAGCAGCAGTTCTCAGGGCAAGGGACATGACACTGTAATCCTCAGGAACAGGAGGGACTTGTGGCTGCTTTCCTCTGAATGTAAACATCTTAGGAAAAACAGCTGTACTGCATCCTGCCCACTTCTGTGGCTGGGGCTGTGCCAAACTCAGCCTGGAGTTTATTTGACACAGCTGTGCTTATGTACTCTGCTCTCCACATCTCCCCCTTTTTAATTTCTTAAATGCTCCTGATGAAGCCCATCCCCTAATCCAAGGAGTTCTCTTTGCATCATGAGGCATCCAACTGAAGAAACAAGAAAATGGTTGATCAATACCAGAAGGAGTGCTTTAGCAAGTTAAATGGATTGCAACCCTGTAAAGTTATAGTCACTATATTGAGGCACCAAATGTCCTGAGGAATGACCTCCCTTTTTGCACCATATCATTAGTAAAGATAGATACAGGGTGGCTCTACCAAGTGATAGGATGCACCATTGGTGAGTTGGGCATGAAAGTCTGGTATGCATCACCCTGGACAACACCCACCTGTATTGTAATTATGACCAATGCTGCCAGCAATGTGGCTGTGGAATTCCCAGCCATCCCTAGGCTACAAGTTACCATTGTCTCCATGTCTTTTAGTTTCTTAATTTGAACCTAGGTGGGTGGCTCACTGTCCTGTGTCTGTCTCACTGGTGGCCATTTCCTTGGCCGCCCTCTGGTTGGTGGAGGAGTCTTCTAGTCTCAGCCTCTTCATCTTCAGGACAAGGCAAGGGGGTCCATGAGGCTTGACAAATCACAATGTTACCCACACTGGGTGTTCTGCACCTTCAGGAAAAACACAAGGATGCCCTTTACCCCACATCAGGACAGGACTAGGACCATGCCATTTGCTGGTCAACACATTTTTCCAAAGAACTGAGGCCTGACAGTTGGCTCCTGCAGCTGTCAATGCCTTTCAGTGGGTGTTAACCCCTGTTCTGGGCAGTTCAAAAAATTAAGGGTATATAAAGCTTTATGCTCATCTCCCCCTTGTAATTCTTTTAATTGCATTTTGAGAGTGGCATGTACGTGTTTCACTGTGGCTTGCCCTTGAGGATTATAAGGCATACCGGTGGTGTGGTGTATCTGATAGGCCTCGCAGAAATGCTAAAAAGCAGTTGAATGTAGGGCCATTGTCAGTACTGAGCTGTTGGGGTTTACCCATGGCAGAGAAGGCAACCAAACAATAAGCAATGACATGCTTAGTGGCCTCACCAGTGTGGGCAGAGGCATAGATATAACCTGAGTAAGTGTCCAGTGACATATGAACATAGCACTGCCCACCAAAGGAGGGAACGTGAGTGACATCCATCTTCTACAAGATTCCAGGCTGAAAGCCCCGGAAGTTAACCTCTTCAGGCACTTGTGGCAAACATGTGATACCCAGTTGACATGATTTAATGATTTGTTGAGTCTGCTGCCCGGTAAGGTGAAATTGCCTATGCAAGACTGAGGAGTTTTAATGGTACACAGCATGACGCAGGCAGCTTCTGTGGGTGTGGCAGTTTGTGTGGGCAAGCCCAAAGCAAGCCCAGAGACTAGGTTATCTGCACAGGAATTATCATCATCCAGTGGGCCAGGGAAAAATGTGAGTGCAAATGGCTCACAAAACAGGGATAAAGAGCAGTTTGCACCATACTATGCAGCTGAAACAAAAGATTAAATAACTGTTCACTACTAGCATTACCAATATAATCAGTTTCAATGCAGAGTAAAACACCCATCATATAGTGACTGTCACTGTATAGATTGATAGGTTGTTATGGAAAGTTCTTGAGGAACATGACAGCAGCATACAGCTCTGCCCTTTGGGCAGAGGCAAAAATAGTATGCTCAACCTTATGGCAATCTTTGGTGTAATAGGTAGCAGTACCATGCCCAGAAGCATCTATGAAAATTGTGACAGCCTCCAATATAGGGGAGGCTTTTTTTTGGAAAAAACAAACATGTGAAGGGGGGCAAACTGTAAAAGTTTTGGATGTGGGAGATGTTTCCTGATCTGTCCTGGAAAATTAACCGGTGCAGACTGCCATAAGTCTGACAATTGCCATAACCAATGTCGTTGATCTTTTGAAAATGGGACAACAATATTACTGGGCTCATGCCCCAGCAATTCACATCAATGAGTGCATCCCTTAGCAATCAGCCTAGCTACCAGCTCATGATGTGGTGTAAGAACCTTAGCAGGAGAGTGACCTAAGTATAACCATTCCAACACCCCCTGCAATTGCCAGAGTGCTCCCATTGGCATTGATGGAGAGTGTAAAATCAGCAATTGAACAGGCTGCTGTGGATCCCAGCGCTGAAGCTGGGCTGTAGTAATTGCTCTCTCTACCTTAACCAATGCTTGTCAGGCATCCTCCATAAGTTCTCAAAGTGAGGAGGGATTAGGGTCGCCCTTGAGCAGTTGAAAACTAGGAGATAAGGTATCAGTAGTAAGTTTTAGAGAGGGTCTGAGCCAATTGATACCTCCCAGCAGTTTTTGTAAATCATTTAAAGTTGTTAAATTATCCTTCCTGATCTCTACCTTTTGAGGACAGATCAAGCGTCCATGGATAACTTACCCTAAATATTGAAAGGGAGGCATTTTTTGTACCTTTTCCAGGGAAATGCACAATCCCCAGGCCTCAAGTTTCTTTGTAAGATCTGCCAAGATTAATAAAAGTATAGACTCACTGAGATGACTTATCAGAATATTGTCCATGTAATGAAGGACATAAGCTTCTGGATACTTACGGTGTGGGTTCTATTGCTGCAGCAACAAATTCCTGACACATAGTGGGACTGTTAGCCATGCCTTGGGGCAGCACTATCCAATGAAATCGGCACCCAGGGCCCTGATGATTTGGTGATGATCAAGAATGCTTTGCATTCCAATAATCTAATGGAATAGCTGTGGGTGAGGGAAGGCTAGGCTGGAGCACTCCCTTCTTAGATTGTCTAAAGGCTGTACAGGATGTAACCTGCCTTGTTGATATTTTCCCAATCCCCTAAGGGGATTATAGCCTTCTTGAAACATTTGGTGAAAGACCACACTATTAGGACTGCAGAGTACAGCTCCATACCCTCTAATACATCTCTTCCCCAAACATTGGCCAGAAGATTGTCCAAGACATAAGGAACAAAAAGCCCTGAGTGTCCTTCTTCATTCCTCCAACAGACCTGCTGAGCATTCTGAGTGGTCCCTATCCCCTGGAGATAGGCAGCAGAGGGTTGACAAGGCCAACTTTTTGGCCAGTGTCTAGCAGCAACTATAGAGACATCAGCACCAGTATCCAAAAGTCCCAAAAACCATTTTTCATTTAAGAACAAAGTCATTTCCGTCCTATCTTTTGTTACTTGTTGTACCCAGTAGACATGATTAGAGGAACTGAATGCTCCACTCTCCACAGGGTGTGAGTTAACATCTTACTTTTCTTTACATTTGGGAGAATAACCAGCTGAGCTATTTTTATCTCCAGGGATACTGCTACAAAAGCACCTGGTGCCTGGGTCTTTATCTTAATTTCCCCAGTATAGTCTTCATTAATCACACCTGGATAAACCTGTAATCCCCTTATGGTTGTGCTACTTTTCCCTACTATTAACCCCACTGTGCCTGGGCAGAAGGCCATAGAGCCCCAAAGAGATGATTTGCTCTCCCAAATCACGTGTTAATACATATCGGAAAGTAGGACTGAAGTCAAATCTTGCACTTCCTGGGGTGACGTGAATGAGATTTTCTATAATGGGTTATTGGTGAGGAGCCTGCATAGTAATTGCCCCCACTGTTTGATGGGGCCAGGGTTGGCCTCATTGAAAGTTTCCCTGTCCTATAAGAGGTTGCCCATCGATATCTGTTTTGGAGTGACATTTGTTTGCCTAATGTTTTCCCCTGCTATACCAAAGACATATCCTGGGGGGGTCAAGTCCTGGGCCCATTGGCACCAGCCAGTGGCCCGATGATGGGCCCCAAGATACCTAGCTGTAACTGGGGCTTATTCTGACACTCCCTAGCAAAATGTTCCCCTTTTCCACAGGAAAAAACATGCTCCTATTTTTCCTTCCCCCAGGGAAGAACACTTCTTTTAAGGCAGCAGCTAAAGCTATACCCTGGATGTGACTTGGCCTGACAGCTACACAAATTCTAATCATTTCCTGCAGAGTAGCTCTTTTTCTATATGGAGGAAAGGCTGTCTTACAGACCTTGTTAGCATTCTCGAAAGCCAGCTGTTTTAACAGTATGTTTCTGGCTTTGGCCTCCACCATTATCCTGCCTACGTTTTGCAGCAGGCATGCCACAAACTCTTGATATGGCTCATCAGGACCTTGGAGAATGCTAGTCAATTCCAAAGTCTTTTCTCCTTTCATGGGTAATTCTCTCCATGCCCTTGTGACTGTAATGGCAATCTGCTGATAAGCTTAAGAGGGATACTGTAATTGATTATCTACACCTTCAAATGGTCCTCTTCCCGTGAGCCTATCTGCAGTGATATGCAGTCCCTGGGCCAAATTACAGTTTGCCTGCTCTTGACATAACTCTAGAACACCTGTTTTCCACAGCAAGTAATCACCTGGAGAGAGGCATGCTTTAGACAGCCCTGTCCAATAGTCTGGAGGCATAGCAGTATCTCCTTCCACACTTTGGAATAGCCCCAGCATAAATGGCAATGTAGAGCCTTACATTGCACAGGTTTGTTTTACCTCCTTCAAAGTTTCAAGTGGAATCCTTCATGAAATCTCTATTGCATGCCACAGTTGTTAGAGTCCAGTCTCTCAAGCCCAGGGTAAAATTTAAAACCAGCTGTATCCTGTCCTTGACTATGAGCTGCCTGCAAGGCAGCCTGCAGGGGACTCTTAGTAAGAGTGGGAAATCTCCTGGCCTGTGGAGGGACCCCAAATGCATGGTTCCCAATGGCCAATGGGCCAGAGCATCCTCCTGACCCTCCTCATCTGATAATAAATCAGAATCCAAATCATCATAAGGTGGGGCTGATGGTTTAGAGGCTCCACAGCCCACAGCATTTTGTTCCTTCAAGGGATACTGCCTCTTACACTCCTGGATGGCTGATTATAAGGGGTGAGTCCCACACCCCGGCTTGAATACCAAGGAAGAAAATCTTTCTTTATGTTAGTTAGTAGGCCCCAAACAATCTTTAATCATAGACCACAAACCAAAAGTAAAAATGGGCATGCATTCCGGCCCCTCAGCCATATATTTCACCCTCAACCCATCTCCTACCTTGTTCCATGTTTCTAAATTTATAGTGCCCTCCTCAGGGAACCATGGGCAAGTATCCTGTACAAAATCTAAAAACTGCATAAGCTGAAGCAACCTGACTCTGCTTCCTCTAATCTTTAGTATACCTTTTAAAGCCTGTGTATAGAGCTCTCAATCCTTAGACTCACCCTGTCCCATGTTTTTACACTTGGCTGTATTCAATTCACTCTCCCCCACGACACAAACACACCTTACTTGTTTTCTATTACATATTATGCGTACTTCTCGGAGAGTGTCTCCTCATCTCAGGCTTCAAGTTCCCCATAGTTAGGTCCCTGTCCAGGCGTCACCTCTCTCTCATGTCCTGCACAAGCTCATCCTAGAAACCTAACTGGGGGCAAAGAGAGATACAGAAAGTACAAAGACAGAAGACCAAACATGCACAAAGCTGGTACCAAGTAGGCTGGGTGCTCAGGAGGAGATACACAACAGCCCCCTCCTCCTCCAGCAAGTTTATTTTTTACAGTGGCAAAATGAGGTGGAGCAGCAGTTCTTGGGGGAGGGGCATGACATTGTAGTTCTCAGGAACAGGAGGAACGTGTGACTGCTTCTCTCTGAATGTAAACAGCTTAGGAAAAACAGCTGTGCTGCATCCTGCCCACTTCTGCAGCTTGGGCTGTGCCAAACTCAGCCTGGAGTTTATTTGACACAGCTGTGCTTATGTGCTCCACACCTCAGGGCAGGAATAGTGATAGTAACTAGAAATCTGACATTGAGGAAAAGGACAAAGTTTAAGATATAAAATTATAAAATGATGGGATTGCTAATGAGGGGATTTCCTACTAATAACCTTGAGGCAAAAAAATCTAAATTACCCTTTGTAGTAAGTCTGGCCACAATACATTTTAGAAAGCTCCCCATCCTTGACTGCATGTCTTTCACAATGTGACAGCAGGTCCTCCCTTCAAAAGTCTTGTTTCTCTGTTCCCTTGAATCAGGGATGGGTGGCCGTGAGAATTAATTTGACCAACAGAATATTGTAAAAGTTGCACTAGCTGAGAAAACAATAAAGTGTACCAATTGAAAAATGTAAAAAGTTCCAAAAAAAAAGAATGCTTGCATTCTTGGTTGATATATCCTAGTAAGTTTTTGGAAGAAAGTCATCTTGAAGAAGTCAACTTCAAAAAAGTTGTCTAAGAAATCTCAATCTCATAAATTATCCTTTGTTTACTCTATTGAAAACAAAATCTTGCATGTTTTAGACCACACATTTTTTTATCTAATAACTTATGTTTCTACAGTATTGAAACAAACACACTCCTTATGTTTGTTTAATCACTTAAAAACAAAAAAACATTTTGAACAATGAAGGATCTTATACTTCTCAGTTTTTAAGCCTTTAATTAAATGTACAAACACACATAAATGCTTCATATTTTAGTTTTATTCTCCCCAATTTACAATGAGATCATGCATCCTTTAAAGAAACACCAGATATATACCAGTAATTATCTCAGTGGTTAGCACTGCATAGGTGACTGTGTGTAATGGTGTTTTAAAAGATATTCCCAGGCAATTAACTGAACACATGAAGAAAGAAATTTTAGAGTGGGTGGAAGAAAAGCTGCATATTTTTGACAATAAAACAATAGGAGATGGTTTTCAGTTTGGTACAAGAAACAAGAAGGTGAATGCTATATAAGAGTACTGTCTCTCTTTCTTCTTAAGTATTAGGAGATGGTGAATAATCTGTGTGAATCTGTTAGAGAAGAATGAAATTTCCTTTTGTTTGATCTGCAATTGTTGTTATATGCTATTAGGTAAATTTTGATGCACTTTCAACAAAAAGGACTATTAATGAATTAATGTTTATAAGTCTCTTTGAGCTCATCAGATGGAAGGTGTTATGTAAGTGTAAAAGAGTAGTATTTTGGTGGTTTCTATGACAACAGCAACTTTCTCACCTGACAATAACCCACTAATAAATTAAGTTGGGTTAGTTATAGCTGCTATGATAACTTTCTTTACTTTTCGCATTTTCTGACTTAAAACATTTAAAGTTAGTGCTTTATTGTTGCATAGAATATTTTATTTTCATTCACTAATTTGTTTCTCCACTGTCTTTCCTGGTATATTTTGATAATTGGAGGAAAAGATGATTCATATCTAAACTACCAGGATTTTGTCACTTTCAAAAGATTTTTCTCCTTAGAGAAAAATTCTTCAGGTTAAATCTTATTTCTGCTTCAGGTGCTATATAAAGCAACTTATTTGTCTCATAGTCTTGTGTTATCATATATAAATAGAAATGTAATAGAACCTATCTACAAAAATCATTGTTATCACATATGTGGATCATATGTGAAGTGATTAGTACAGAATGTGATGCAAGAAATCCTAACTAAGTATACAAGAAATCCTAACTAGTATACAATGCATTACTTTCCATTCTGGTAATAAGTATACCCATGCCACCTATATCTGATAGAATTTAGAATTGTGATAGAGATGTTCAGTTGCTGCATGGACCAATATGATAGCCATTGGATTTAACATTTTTTGAACACCTGAAATCAGGGTAAAATGATTAAATAACTGAATTTTTAGTTTTAATGAATTTAAATTTGAAGGGTCAACTATGGTTAGAGACTGGCATTACTGGACAATGAAGATCTTTTGTAAACATTATTTTTATTGTTAGCCTACAGGGTATGTTTTATTAGCATTCCACCTGGAGTCTTGGAGTTGTAATCTCTGATATTCCTGTCTCCTTAATGATAATGCAGCCTACTGGTGGTGAAATGTTCCTTTTTTTCTCCTTTAATTTCTTTTTTCTTTATACTTTAGTTCTGTTTCTTCATAGTATTTCCTTCCTGCCAGTTTCTACAATATCTCCATTCTGTGCATTCCTCTGCTCATTATTGTCTTATCAACTATCCCACGCACTTTTAAATTTTCTTTCTTAGCTCTGTCTCACAGGAAAAAGAGTCTATTCTTTCTGTCTCTTTTTTTGCTGGGCTCAGTGACCCTTATTGATATTATGTGACAAAATCTGTCTCCCAAAGCCTGCCCGCTTCTTCAGAAGCTCTGGAATGGAAGCCATGAAGTGGGGAGATGCTTAATGGTGGGAAGTTTTAGGGCAGGAATTCTCCAGCAGCTAAGGACTTCTGTCTTCCTCTTGTGCTCTTTCTAGAGCTAGCTATTATTCCAGGGTCTCTCAATATTTTAGGCCAAGTAGACCATAAGGTTTGAAACTGTTACTGTAGCCAAATTCATTGTCATAACAAGAAATAAATTTGAAAAAGTGGTTTCTGAGGGCAATCCATCCCCAGCATCAAAGGCAGAAGACTGGTACCACTGTAAAAGATCTAGGAGATAACCAGGTCCCTGATTTAGCCCAAGATGCAATCTATGGGGCTCTCAAATGCCTACTGCATTACCTTTTGGAGTATATCATATGGGGCACTTTCCTTGAGACAACAGTACTTATATTGGGGGTCTGGTAATCAACCTCCCATCCAGATCAGGGATGATCTTGCACACAGCGTTGATAGCACCAATAGATGCAAGGATGATGTTTTAGGCAGCCTTACAGCCATCATACCAGTTTACTATAGGGGGCAAACCATGGTCTTCTGGATGGCATTAATGACATGGATTGTGATTAACAGCTCTGACACATGCCAAAATTGTCATGGATAACATTGGCCAGGGTGCTAAGCAGTTGGACATAGGAGGCATTGCTGGCCATCTTGATGAGATTGTCTTATTTCTTATGACTGTGTCCATCAGAAACATGGTGGCATCAGCAGAAGGGCAGAGATGTTGATCCTTTTTCCTCCATCCTTCAGATGATCCCTATCCTTGCCCATAGTAATGAAGACACCAATGAATTCCACAACAAACTCTGCACCAGCATCACCCCATTTGGCGTTGGGGAATCTTGCTTCTACAAGATAGGGATAGGCTTTCCATTGATGACAAGTTCCTTGTTCTCAGCTTTGGCTGTGCCATTGAACTTGGCTTTATGGAGACGCATTCTGGAATGTGGTTGATGTCAATGAAGAGGCCATTGATTGTAATGATATCCATTGCCCTGGAGCTATAAGCAGCCCTGGTGACCCGACTCCCAATTCAAATCTGTTTACCTCAGACTTTCAATGCTGTGCCTCATGGACTCTGCTGATACTATAGAGGAGATGTGGCCTGTTTGTGCAACAAGGAGGAGTAAGGAACCTCTCTCTATTCTCTTGACCTAATTTCTTCTAAGCTACTTTGAAACTTTCCTCCATCATCATTTCCTTTAGTATTTACCTTATCACCATCCATTGAATTTCAAATCTAAGCAATTTCTCCTTCATTCTTTCATTAAGTCTCTAATGAGTCATCTATGCTATACCAGAAATGCTTCCCTTTCCATTTTTCCCTTAATGCTTGCCATCTGGTCAATTTCTATCATAGACCAACCATCCTTTCATGACTTCCTTTTCTTAATGATCACTTTCCTTATCTTTAAAATACCTGGCCTAATTCCTTAGTGATGCCTTGAAGTTTATTTTTCTTTGGCCTTTCTTTACCATCTTGCCTGTTATATCATCTTGCAATACATTCTGATTCTTTGTGACTTTTGTGACTCCTTTAAGAATCCTTTGGGTTTTTTTCTCCCAGCACTATCCCCATGTACTTAATACTTCTGGTAAACTTTTTTATAAGCTTTTAATTGTTCTCTGGTCTGTCTTCTTATGCTTCCTTGCCCATTTCTATCCTTCTAAATGAAACCTTTTAAACTCAGGTTACAATCATATGGCTGTTAAATGAAAGAACCATTAATTTTTTATGTTTTTAATTATATAGGCAGGCCTTCAGTAACACTGTACATATTTTAGCTCTATTTACCTAGCCTTCTATTTCCTATTACCCATGAGTTCTTATAGTGAGCCTAGGAATCTAAGGAGTTCTTGAGACCCTTACAAGGCTTATAAGGTCAAAACCGTTTTCTTGTTTACATTTAGATTTTATTTGCCTTTTTGCCTTTTTTCCAAACTCTTATTTTCTCATGAATATATAATAGAATTGTCCAAAGGCAAAATGATATGTGATGGTGTCATTGGTGTGATGACTGGTAAAATGTGTACTTGTCTGTTCTTGTGATTTAAAATTTTCTCAGTTTAATAAAGTAGGTGAAGACACAGATCATCCACATAAACAGAACCTTTTGGATGAGAAATTCTTGATGATGCTTAAAAGTGTAAAGGTGACTCAAGAGCAAAAGATTTCTGAACTTCTATTGTAACCTAATTTGATTATCTTATTTGTTTGTCCACAAATGTGCTCATATTCTTCTAGTTATTCATTCTTTAAAAATAATCCACACTTTGATGTTTAGGTGAGATGCTAGCTCTTTTGTTATGACTTTCCTGATCTTCCCCTTCATCCAACAGAGTATAAACATTCTTGTTTATATATACTACTTGTAGTACTTTGTGTCTTTTAAAAAATGATATTTATAGTATTAACCTATTTGCAGAATTATTAGGTTAATTTAATTCTTTGAATCAACAGCCATATAATTTTTATCTTTATATTTTCACTGAACCTCATATACTTTAGGCACTCAGTAATTATTGGTTTAATGGATAAAATTACTCACATGTTCAGCTACTAGTCTCTTCAACAAAAATTTATTTAGTGCTGTGAGTGGATCATTTTAAAGACTCTTGAGGAGCTTAATGTAGGTGATAAAAATATAAACAAATTAGTGTCATAATAATCTTATAAAGTGCTGTAGCTATAGTGTGGTTCACTGGGAAAAAAGGACAAATCTTTCCAAGGAAATTGGATAACAAAAAATGCTTTAACAATAAAATTATACATAAAATGAAAATTCTGTATTCCCAAGAAGCAGGAGTCAGGAACTACCTAAATGATGTGCCCAGTTTATGCACTACAATTGAAAAAGTTATAGTCTCAACTCTTAAAAATACTCGCATTCTAGATTTTAAGACAAATAACCTTTACAAACTCTCTTTTTTACTTTTTCTTACAAAAAAGCTTATATAAACTTTTTGCAAATCTTGCCAAATTCAAAGATTATCTTCCATTGTTTTCAATTCTTAAAATACAATAATTTATAAATACTAGAGTATGTTTTAGTTTTACTTCTACACAAACATGTAAATTACTTATTTTAATTTTTGTAGAATATATGTAACAAAAATTTATTATTTTATCCACTTTGAGTCTATGGTTCAATGTTGTTAAGTACATCCACATTGTTGAACAACCATTACCACTATCTACCTCCAGATTTTCATCTTGCAGAGTTGAAACTCTGCACACACTAAATATCAACTCCCAATTTCCTTCTCCCTCACGCCCCTAACAATCACCATACTGCATTGTGTTCCTGTGAATTGGGCTGCACTATGTATTTCATTCATGTGGAAACAGGAAGTATTTGTTCTTTGGTGTTGGGCTTATTTTATTTAGTACAACGTCTTTGAGATTCATCAGTGTAGCACGTGTCAGAATTTCTTTTCTTTTTACAGCTACTATTGCATTGATTGCTTATACCACATTTCATTTATATATTCATCATCAATGGACATGAACATGTAAAACTGAATCGTTTTTCATGTGTATGGAATTTATTGTATTAATCAACGAAGTACTGTACTTACTGGCTAATTAATGGGACATGCAACTAAAGTCATTATGGAGTGATGGGTATTTATGTAAGAGTGAATTTACTTAAAATGGAATATTAGAAAATATTTTTGAAAGATGCTAGTAAAAGAAGTGTATGGATTAAAAATTCAGACTGAGTACATATATACTTACATTTTGAAAACTATTACTCAAGTATCTATGCAAGTTTTGTCTTAGACTCTTTTTCACAGTGTCCGTGAGAATATAGGCTTTTAAGAAATAGCATGTCAGGTGAGAACAGTGGATCTTTTTTTCTGGGGTTGTAATCTAGAGCTGTTCTTCTGAAGACCTTAAGATTTTTGTTTCATTAGTGAGCTCTGTTATTGCTGCTGCTCATTTTGATAACTGACAAAGTCTGTACTCCTCACAGGCTAAAATAAAAACAAAACAAAACAGGACAACAAAACTTCAGATTCTCAGCATCCAAAGAAGATAGAACCTTTATGTCAGTAGATCATTCATATTTGGTATTGTTACTGTGCCTCTATTATTGTTTATAAAAGAAAGAATCAGAAACTATACATAGGATCATTCAATGGCAAGTGTATATATGTGTATGTTTATGTGTGTACTTGAACTTTCTAATATTTGTTTCTGATTTCCACTACTCTATTATTAGCACTAAATTATAGGAAGCAGGAAAAAAGATGAGGAAATAAAAGTTTACTTCTTGTGGAGATATATTTTGTCCATATATATTCTAAAGAAAGTATAATCAACAATCAGGGAGAAAATAATTTATTTTGTAGGAATCATACCAAGTAAGCATCATATAAAGCTTTGTAGAAAACATCTAGTCTAGTGCATTTATCATATCTTACATTTCAGTTATGAAAGTTTGATTTTCTTGGAGCTGGCTAACACTCCATAGATATACTTTTTGTTTTAATTAGTGAATTTGTGTCATTTGTAACTGGTAATTCTAGGTAAATGAACATACAGGGTGCATATTTTATATATAAGTTGTTAAGAAGATACTAACAAAGAGTTTGCTAATAGCTTACAACCTAGTGAGTATCATGGGGTATTGGAGATCAGTATATGGTTGTAAAATAAATTCTTTTGAAGGTAGTCATACTATTGATAGGTTGAATACCTACAGAAGGTAAAAGAATTACTTGTAATTAAAATATCTGTAAAAAGGTATCTTGCATTCAGGATGAAAATTAAGGATGCTAAATAAAAATATCAAAGTAATAATTTAAGAGTACTTTTTCTTTATTCACATCTGCTATTCTTGAATTATATAGTTCATATTTACACCTGTAATCCCATTTATTCAAGAGGCAGAGACTGGGAGGTTCATGACTCATGGCCAGCCTAGGCAAAAAGTTAATGGTCTCCTTCTCAACAACTAAGTTAGGCACAGTGGTTCCCATCTATAGTTCTAGCAATCATGGCATTTGTACATAAGAGGGTCACATTCTTAGGTTGGCCCCAAGCTAAAATGCAAGGCCCTACCTGAAAAATAATTAAAGAAAAAAAGGGACTGGAAGCATGGCTCAAGTGGTAGAGCACCTGCCTAGCAAGTGCGAGGCCCTGAGTTCAGTCTGTAGTAGCCCCAAGGTTTATATTGATATATAAGTAGCACCATCTTGTTATGCTTATTTTAAAACTGACTTTAATATTATTAAAATATTTTCTACTAATGTTTGTCTCTTAGATGAATTAAGGCAATTTTAATATTTTTCAAACACACTGGCCTTTTTATGGTTAATTACTTCAATAGGACTTGTGTTTTAGAATTATGTCCCTCATTACTCCCCAGTGTTAGGGGTAAGTTTTTGATTGTTCATCAAAATTTAGATAATTTTGAATTGAGAGCCATATGCTTTCAAAATAATGACCTTTCCTTCATTTACTCTGTGCCAGGAAATTTTCTTGACATTCTCTTTTCATTGTTCCTGGGACTTAAATTCATTCACCCATTAGTTCATGGCATGAGATTAATGAACTCTCTGTGTTCAAGTTTTAGGAAACAGAAATAAAATATCAAAGAGAAAAAAATATAGATCAGTAAAAATGCAAGGAGATTGGCATGCTTTCACTTAGGGTTCATTGAAGATTTCTCCAGGTTTTTCTTGACTCAGTAAGTCAAGTCTTTTTAGTGTTAAATTATATTCCATGGTCTGCATGTACTCACCCACTGAAAGTCGTCTTGACTGACTCCAAGTTTTAGCAATTATGAACAAAGTTGCTATAAGCATCTAGGTTCAGGTTTCTGCTTGGAAATAAAGTTTCGGCTCATTTGGGTTAAATCCAAAGAGAACAATCACTGCACCACATGGTTAAGTATGTCTAGTTTTATTAAATAAATAAATAAAAAACTTCCAAATGCTTTCCACAGAGGTTGTATCAGTTTTGCATTCCCATCAACAATGAATGAGAACTCCTGTTGCTTCACACCTTTATCAGCTTTTGGCATTGTGAGTGTTTTGGATTTTGGCCATTCTGATAAATGTGTAGTAGTACTCATGACATTTCATGGATATCATATGATATGCAGTGTCTTCCTCCAGGCTTCTTTGCCATCTATGTATCTTCTTTAGTGAAGTGTCTGTTATGGTCTTTGACTCTTTCTTTCTTTATTTTTGGAGGTACTTGGGTGGTATAGGGCCTTGTGCTTGCTAAGCAGGTACCCAACTGCTTGATCCATGCCTTCAACAATTTTTTGCTTTAGTCATTTTTCAGATTGGGTCTTCCATTTTTGAAAGCTTCCTGCATTGCCAGGACCTCAGACATTTGCTAACATACCTGACTTATTGATTGAGATGTAGTCTCATTAACTCCCCCCTCCCACCAGTGTCTGCTGGCCTCAAACCATGATCCACCTGAGTAGCTGGGATTACAGGCATTAGTAACCATGCCTGACTGTTTGACCCATTTTTAGATGGAGTTGTTTGTTTTCCTATTGTTGATTTTTAAGAGTTCTGTGTATATGTTAAATAACAGCCTATTAAGTAAGTCTTTTGTGGATATTTTTTCCCCAATCTGTGGTTTATCTTCATATTTTCTTGTCTGAAGAATGATTTTTTCAGAGTGGAAGTTTTCAATTTTAATGAACTCCAGTTTATCAACTGTTTCTTTAATGGATCATGGCTTTGGTGCTGGATTTTAAAAAGTCAACACTATAGCCAAGGTTATCTATGATTTCTCCTGTTATTTTTGAGAAGTCTGATGGTTTTGCATTTTGCACATTGTCTTATGATCGATTTTTAGTTAATTGTTGTGAAGAATGAAAGGTGTGGGTTTTTACATTCTTTATTTTGCCAGTTGTTGCAGCACCATTTATTGAAAAGACTACCTTTTCTCCTTAGTCAAAGATCAGCAGATATATTTATGTGATTCTGTTTTTGGGTCCTTTTATTCTGTTCCACTGATGTATTTGCTATGCTTGGTGGACTTATTATTATTATTATTATTATCATTATTGTGATACTGATGTTTGAACTCAGGCAGGCACTCTACCAGTTGAGCCAGGCTCCAAGGAGAATCTACTGTTTTACCAATACCATAGTTTTTCTTACTGTAAATCTTGAAATAGTATTGTAAGAATCCACCAACTTTGCTCTTCTTCATACTCTGTTGGCTACTTTAGGTTTTGGCCTCTCCATGTAAACTTAAAAGCAGTTTCATGGTATCTACGAAATAACTTGCTAGCATTTTGATTAGGATTGCATTGCATCTATAAATTGAGCTGGAAAGAACTGACATCTTGACAATATTGAATCTGATTATTCCTGAACATACCATGTATCCTCATTTATTCAGTTATTCTTTGATTTCTCTCATCAGAGTTTTGTAGTTTTCCTCACATAAACATTATATATTGTTTTTTAGATCTTATAGCTAGGTATTTTATTTGGGGAGAAGTAATACAAATGGTATTGTTTTAAATTTGAATTTCCACTTGGTCATCATGGCATAAGGAAAGTGGTAGACTTTTGTATATTAATCTTGTTTGCTGCAATACCTTGCTATAATCACTTACTAGTGATTTGTCATTGTAATTTCCTTCATACATGAACATGTTTGAACACTAGTTTTATTTCCTGCTTCCCAACATGTATGTATTTTGTTTCCTTTCTTATTAAACTATCTAGAACTTCTATAACAGTGTTAAAAAGGACTGATGAGGGAGGACACCTTGCCTTGTGCTGGATCTTAATGGGAACTCTGAATTTCTTACCATCTAGTATGATGTCAGTGTAGTTGTCTTGGAGATTCTTTATCAAATTGAAAAAGTTCCTTTCAATTCCTACTTCACTGACCATTTTTACCAGGAGTTATATGTGGATTTTGTCAAATGAATTTTTCTTCATCTATTCATCTGTTTTTTCTTTTTTAGCTTGTTTGTGTGATGGACTTTATTAATTGATTTTTGAATGTTTAACCAGCTTATCCCACTCAGTTATGGTATAATTTTTATACAGTGCTGGATTTTATTTGATAATATTTTGCTAAGGATTTTCATAATATTGTCACATTTATGTTCATGAGAATTGAATCTGTAGTTTTCTTGAAAACCTTTAATTTTCATATTATGTTAGTGCTGACCTCATAGAATGTGTTAGGAAATAACTTTCTTCTGACATCCACTGACAGTGATTGTTGCAAATTGGTGTAATTTCTTCTTTAAATGCTTGGAAAAGTCACCAGTGAACGAACAGGAACCCAGTGTTTTTTGCTCAGAAGGTTAATTATTGACTCAAGACACAGGAGTCTGTTCAAATTGTCTCTTTCTTCTTGGGTTGGTTTTAGCAGCTTGTGTATTTCAGGCTTTGGTCCTTTCATCCAGGGCATCAAATTATAATATTCTTGTCTGTGAGCTTTATAGTGATTATCTCCTTTTTCTTTCCTGATATTAGTAATTTATGTCCTCTCTTTTTCTTATTTAGCCTAGATAGAGCTTTATCAATGAACTAGCTTTTGGTTTTGTTGATTTTTAAATAGATTTTCTGTTTTCCATTTCAATTCATTCTCTAATTTTCTGCCAACTTTGAAATTATTCTTTTTCAGTTTTATAAAGAGAAAACTTAGATAATTGATTACAGATCCTTTTTCTTTTCTAATGTACACATTTAGCACTGTAAATTTCCCTATAAATTTGCTTTTGCTCATTCCCAAAGGTTTTAATGCTATATTTTTATTTTAATTTTGTTTATATTTTAAATTTTTTTCTTGAGATTTCTCCTTAACCATGTGATACTTAAGCTACCTTTATCTCAAACAAGCAAAAAAGGTCATTTAAAAAATCTTTTGTCTTTTTTTTTCTACATAAGAAGAACAGGAAGGTGGAACAGGTCCTGGATGGGGTGGTACCAGTGGGAGGGGAGAGGAGGTAGGGAAATGGTGAAGGAGGGTGAATATGGTGCAAAAACTCTGTACACATGTATGTAAATAGAAAAATGATACTGATTGAAACTATTCCAGGAATGTGGGGGGTAAAGCAGAATGTTGGAGGGGGTGAATTTTACTTTGATATTTTGTAAGAAGTGTTATAAATGCCACCATGTACCCCCACACAGCAAAAAATAAAAATATGTCTAAATATAGAAAAAGAATATAGTTATAGGGAGAAATGAAGAACTGAGACCAAATATGACTCTATTAGTGCTATGCTTTGCCAGAGTAAACTTCCCCTCAGCCCCTGTTGGGGTTTCCTGTCTAGCAGCTGTGCTGTGTGACTATGTGAGCTGACCCCTAGTCACTTCTCTGTGAATCATCTTCACTATTAGGTTGACCAGTGTTTTCTATTATGAGACAGCAAATATGTTTTTTTTTTTAGACTATTCTGTCTTTCCGACAGTTATTGTTAGGTCATAAGACAGGAAAGCAGACACAGATAATACACAAATAAAACTTTATTTATAAAAAATTTTTAAAAATTAAAGTGTGTTTTTAATCTTTACATATTCTGTGATTTTCTAGTTATTGTTCTGTTACTGCTCTCTATGACTTTTGAGGTCTGAAACGGACTTCTATTTCTTTTAATGTGTTAAAGCTGTGTTTTATGACTCACATTGTGGTCTGTTGTGGTGAGAGTACCACGTAGACTGGAGAAGAACTCGTATTCTGTTGTTATTGCATAAAGTAGTCTATGGATGTAAGGTGGATCCAGTTGATTGGTGGTACTTTTCTATTAATTATGTCTTCACTGATTCTTTGCTCACTGAATTAGTTCATTTCTCATGGAAAAAAAGTGAAATTTCCAGCTATGATAGTGGATTTATCAACTTCTCCTTATGTGTCTAACCAGTTTCTTTTCCTTTCTTTTTTATTTATATTTTTGGCAGTATTGGAAGTACTGAACTCAGAGTCTCACACTTGTTGTGCAGGCACTCTTCCACTTGAGCCATGCTGCAAGCTCTTTTTTTTTTTTTTTTTTTTTTTTCTGTTTTTCAGAAGGTCTTGCATTTGCCTGGGCCACTCTGGACTGCAGTACTCCTAAATATGCTGCTTTCTCCTGTGCTGGTGGGATTACAGAAACGCCACCATACCCAGCTTTATGTTGAGATGGATAGGATCTTTTTTTCTCACCGTGGCTGGTCTTGAATCATGATTCTGATCTCCACTTCTGGAGTAGTCTTACTAGTTTCTGTCTTTTGTAGTTTGGTGCTCTTTTGTTTGGTACATGCATATTAAGGAGTATGCCTTCTTGGAGAACTGACCCCTTTATCATTGTGTAGTATCCTTTTTTGTTATTTTTTTTGATTGTTTGTCTTTTGCTTTTCTATTTTTTGCAGAACTACAGTTTAAGCCCAGGTCCTTGCCCTTGCCAGGGAAACACTCTACCACTTAAGCCACACCCTATCCCTGTAGTGTCCTCCTTTTTTATTTTATTTACTATTATTAATGTTGTGCTTGGTGGGGTACATTGTAGCATTTACAAAGGTTCTTACCAAGTATCAATTATATCGTACTTGAATTCACCCCCTCTGCTGCTCTCTTTCATCCTCCTTCATTCTGTTTTCCATAATGTTTGTACTAGCTTACATTCCCACCAGCAGTGTATCATACATAGTTCCTTCTTCCCAGAGTCCTCGCCGACATTTGTTGTTGTTGCTGTTTTTGATTGTAGCTATTCTAACAGGAATGAGGTGGAATCTTAGGATGGTTTTGATTTACATTTCCTTTATGGCCAGGGATGATGAGCATTTTTTCGTGTGTTTTAGCCATTTGGACTTCTTCCTTTAAAAAAGTTGTGTTCAGTTTAGTTGCTTATTTCTTTATTGTGTCATTGATTTTGGAGAACTTTAGCTTTTTGAGCTCCCTGTATGTTCTGGTTGTCAGTCCCTTGTCTGATGTATATGTAGCAGAGGTTTTCTCCCATTCTGTGGGTATTCTCTTCAATTTAGAGACCTTTCTTTTCTTATGCAGAAGTTTTTTAATTTCATATAGTCCCATTTGTCAATCCTTTCTCTTCGTTGCTGAGCTACCTGAGTTCTATGAGGAAGTCCTTGCCTATGCCTATTGATTCCAGTGTATTCCCTACTCTTTCTTATGCTAGCTTCAAGGTTTCAGGTCTGATATTAAGGTCCTTAATCCACTTTGAGTTGATACTTGTACAGGGAGACAAACATGGATCTAGTGTCAGTTCACCCACTCCACCTCCCACCCCCCGCCAATACCCAGCAGAAACTATTTTGCCCTTATTTCTAATTTTGTTGTAGAGAGAGTATAAGCAATAACAGAAAGGGACAAGGGTTTTTGCTGGTTGAGATAAGGATAGCTATACAGGGCATTGACTCACATTGATTTCCTGTGTGTGGGTGTTACCTTCTAGGTTAATTCTTTTTGATCTAACCTTTTCTCTAGTACCTGTTCCCCTTTTCCTATTGGCCTCAGTTGCTTTTAAGGTATCTGCTTTAGTTTCTCTGTGTTAAGGGCAACAAATGCTAGCTAGTTTTTTAGGTGTCTTACCTGTCCTCACCCCTCCCTTGTGTGCTCTTGCTTTTATCATGTGCTCAAGTCTAATCCCATTGTTGTGTTTGCCCTTGATCTAATGTCCACATATGAGGGAGAACATACGATTTTTGGTCTTTTGGGCCAGGCTAACCTCACTCAGAATGAAGTTCTCCAATTCCTTCCATTTACCAGCAAATGATAACATTTCGTTCTTCTTCATGGCTGCATAAAATTCCATTGTGTATAGATACCACATTTTCTTAATCCATTCGTCAGTGGTAGGGCATCTTGGCTGTTTCCATAACTTGGCTATTGTGAATAGTGCCGCAATAAACATGGGTGTGCTAGTGCCTCTGGAGTAACCTGTGTCACAGTCTTTTGGGTATATCCCCAAGAGTGGTATTGCTGGATCAAATGGTAGGTCGATGTCTAGCTTTTTAAGTAGGAAGAGGCTGTCTTTTATCCATTGTATGTGTTTGGCACCTTTGTCAAAAATTACATGGGTATAGCTCTGTGGATTCATATCCAGGTCCTCTATTCTGTTTCACTGGTCTCCATATCTGTTTTTGTGCCAGTACTATGCTGGTTTTTTTGCTATGGCTCTGTAGTATAGTTTGAAGTCAGGTACTGTGTTATGTCCAGCATTGTTCTTTTTGCTCAGAATTGCCTTGGCTCTTGGTGGACAGTTGTGTTTCCAAATGAACTTAAGGGTTGAACTTTCAATCTTTGTGATGAATATCATTGAGATTTTGATAAGAATTGCATTGAATTTGTAGATTGCTTTTTGTAGTATAGCCATGTTTACTATGTTTATTCTGCCAATCCATGAGCATGGGAGATCTTTCTGCCTTGTGTAGTCTTCTTTGATTTCTCTCTTCAGTGGTTTGAAGTTTTCCTTGTAGATGTCATTCACATCTTTTGTTAAGTTTATTCCTAGGTATTGGATTTTTTTCAGGCTACTGTAAATGAAATTATTTTCCTGTATTCTTTTGCAATCTGTTCATTTTTGGTGTATTATAGAAAGGCTACTGAATTTTTTTAAGTTGATTTTGTATCCTGCTACTTTGCTGAAGCTGTTTATGGTGTATAGGAGTTTTTGGGTGGAGTTTTTCAGGTCTTTTAGGTATGAGATCATGTCATCTGTAAATAGGGATAGTTTGACTACTTCTTTACCAATCTGTATTCCTTTTATTTTTTTCTTGGTACCTTATTGCTTTGGCTAGGAATTCCAAGACTATGTTGAATATGAGTGGGGAGAATGAGCACCCTTGTCTCATTCCTGGTTTTAGGTGAAATTGTTTCAGTTTTTCTTCATTAAGTATGATGTTGTCTGTAGTATTGTCATATATAGTCTTTATTATGTTGAGGTACATTCTTTCTATTCCTAGTTTTGTCAGTTTTTATCAAGAAACAGTATTGAATCTTATGGAAAGCTTTTTCTGCATCTACTGAGATGATCATGTGGCTTTTATCTTTGCTTCTATTAATGTGCTGTATTACATTTATAGATTTGCATGTGTTGGACCATCCCTGCATCCCTGGGATGAGGCCGACTTGGTCATGCTATATGATCTTTCTGATATGTTGTTGAATTTGATTTACCATTGTTTTATTGAGAATTTTTCCATCAATGTTCATTAAGGAAATTGGCCTGTAGCTCTCCATTTTGGGTTTGTCCTTGTCTGGTTTCAGGATAAGTATAATATTTGCTTCATAAAATGAGTTATGCAGTGTTCCTTTCCTTTCTTTTTCATGGAAAAGTTTAAAGAGTGTTGGTATTAGTTCTTCTTTAAAGGTATGGTAGAATTCAGTGGACAATCTGTCAGGTGCTCGCCTTTTCTTTTTTGGGAGACTCTTTATTGCTGCTTCAATTTTATTGCATGTTATAGATCTGTTTAGGTGATTAATATCCTCTTGCTTCAGTTTTAGATGATCATATGTATCTGGAAATTTGTCTGTTTCTTCCAGATTTTCCAATTTACTTGAATATAGGCTCTCAAAGTCCCTGATGATTCCTTGGTGTTTGTTGTTATCTCCTCTTTTCTGTTTCTGATTTTACTGATTTGGGTTTTTTCTCTCCTCATTTCAGTCAGATTTGCCAGGGGTCTGTCATTCTTGTTTATTTTTTTCAAAGAAACAACTTCTTATTTTGTTGATTCTTTGTATTTTTTTGTCTCTATTTTGTCCCTTATTTTTATTATTTCTTTCCTACTAGTTTTGTGTTTAGCTCATTCTTGTTTTTCTAGGAATTTGAGATGCAGCATTAAGGTCATTTATTTTAGATCTTTCTGTGCTTTTAATATATGAACTCATGGCTATAAACTTTCCTCTTAGGACTGCCTTTGCTGAGTCCCATAGGTTCTGATAGGTTATGTTCTCATTTTCATTAAATTCCAGAAACTTTTTGATTTCTTCTATGACCGACTGATCTTTGAGCAATGTGTTGTTCAACCTCCAATTGTTTGAGTACTTTCTTGCTGCTGCTTTTGTTGTTGAGTTCTAGTTTTTTTCATTGTGATCAGATAGTATTCAGGGGGTTATTTCAGTTTTCTTATATTTGTTGAGACTTGCTTTGTGCCCTAAAATATGGTCTATTGTGGAGAAAATTTCATGTGTAGTGCTCTCCTTTATTCATGATAATTTCTTTACTTTGAAGTCTACACTATTCTTTCTTTCTTTTATGAGTATATCTTTACAAGGAAATAAATTTATTATTGTTGACATATGATTTGGACCTATTTTTCATTCATTTTTACAATGTCCATCTTTTAATTGATGTGGCATATTAGCTCTTCTTCTCTTTTCCTCCTCATCCTTATTCTTCTTCTTTCTTTCTTTTATATATTTTCAGTAGTTGTCCTAGAATTGGCAATATATATTTGTAGCTAATCCAAGTCCACTTTTGAATAACATTATCCCACCGTGCAGGTAATGTCGGTATCATATAATATCAAAATAATCTCAATTACTCCCTACCATCCCTTGTAAACTTCCTGTCATTTATTTAAACTTATATAAGCATTCTTAACAATACATATGTACCTAAGTACACATAAGTTATATACACTAGCCTCTGTAATCAAGTATTTGGTACTATTATTGTTTTGAACAATTATCTGTGTGATCAATTATACATAAGAAAAGTCAATGTTTCTATTTTATTTATGCTTTTTTTTATTTTCTTAATCTCTTTATGTATATAAGAATTTCTGGCCTATACTATTGTCCCTTTGTTTTAAAAGCTTCTTTGAAAATTTCTCGAAAGAAAAGACTGCTTACAACAAATTCTCCTAATATTGTTTTTCTGGGAAAATTTTCTCATTTCTGTTGAAGGAAATTTTCACTGGGTACTAGATTTTGGGTTGGTAGTTTTTGTCTTTTTTTTCTTCCTTTAAATATTGTCAACATTTCACTCTACTTTCTTGCTTTCATGTTTTCTGAATAGAAATTTGAGGTAATTCTTACCTTTTTTTCTTTTTTTTTTTCCTTTTTCTAGGTTTTTATTCTTTATCTTTGCTTTTCTGTAGTTTATGAATAAGTCTAGGTATAGTTTGGGGACTTTCTTCTTTGGTGTTCTCTCATCTTTCTGGATCTGTGGGTAGGGTCTGCCAATTTTGGGGGAACTTCTCAGTCATGATGGCTTCAAGTATTTTATTCATTCATGTTTTTCTCCCTTTATTTTCCTTTTGTACTCATAATACAACTTTTCTAACTGTCTCACATTCTTTGAGTATTCTGATTGTTATGGTGGTTTTGGTCCCTAGCATTTATCTTGGTTCTTTCTACATATTTCCATCCTTACCATTTTTTTTCTTTCACTCTGTATACTTTGTCCACTACGGCCCTTAGTATATTAATCATAGTCATTTTAAACTCATGGTCTGATACTTCCCACTTCCCTGCAGTGTCGAGTTCTTAAGCATAAAAAGGTGAAGATCTCTCAGGTTGGTACTCTGCCATGTCAGTTTTCAAGGTGTATTTCATTTGTGTATTTGAAAAGGTAGTTATCTTGTAAAATTTTTGACAATAGTAATACAATCACAATCTCTTTTTTAATTTTCACCTTAATCATATGTTTTTATTTTTAGTTCCTATTTATTCACATTTGTTGACCTTAATAATTAGATTTATTTCATATTTTATGTTGCTAAAGTATCCATGATTATTTGATAAAAAATAATCAGAAAGAGCGACTGCATGATAGATGGATTTTAAATTCTAAACAGACTATTTCATAGTGATTTTAGTGCACAGGATCCTTGTTTAAATCCCATCTTAGAATTATAAGAGAATTCACCCAGGCCATAAAATAAACTGCTAGAATCAAATGATGACATAAGTTATTTTCTGCATCAGATAACTAAACAAACAACATAGGATGGCTGTCTAATAAAAGATGCCACTTCTTTTAATAGAAGAACAGAAGAAAAAGCAAATGGAAATGTTTTTTCTAAAATGCCAGCCTGAAACTTCAACAATGATTATTATAGTCTTCTACTGAGTTAGAAGACATTTCAATCCGTGAAGGCATTTCTTTTCATAAGTCACAAAGCTATGCTGTTTTACCTTAATACATGTACGGAATAGGCTCTCTAAACAGATCAAATGTAAGGAAAACTGGAAGAAGAGCTTCACTGTTGTTGAAGGAGAGCGCTTCCTCACCTCAACTCAGTTTCTTTGAACTTTTGCTGACGTTAATTGACCTCAGGAGAAAAATCTGCTGGCTGATCCTTCCAACAGAAGTGATTAAAAAAAAAAGAATCATTATTTTACATGTTGCTCATCTCAAGTTGCATTCCAGTCAAAAGCTTATGTCTTGAGAAATAATTTTTTTTATCTTGTGTTCGTTTTTGTCCTTGTGACAAAATGCCTGATCAAAACAACTGGAAGAAAGGCTCCATTGGTTTTAGGCCTGTGGTAAGGCAGAACATCTTTGCCACAGGAGAGGTAGAGGGAACTGTTCAGCTTATGACATACAGGAAGGAGAAAGAAAGAGAGGTTAAACAGGGAGAAGGAGAAGGAGGGGGAAGAAGGAAAAGAAAGGGGAGAGAGAGAGAGAGAGAGAGAGAAAGAGAGAGAGGAGAGAGAGAGAGAAAGTTTGCAGGACAAAATAAAACCTTCAAAGGCATGCCCCAATGACGTACTTCCTCCAAATAGTTTATCTCCTAATAGCCCATTCAACTATCATCAATGGATTAATCCACTGATGAATCTAGAACCTTCATGATCCAATCATTTCTCAATACCACCAGCTGGGGACCAGGCTTTCCACACATGAGCCTGTGAGGGACATTTCATAGCTAAACATAACATTTGGATTAGAGGATATTAGGTTAGGTATTGAAGGTAGTTCAGTGTTAATGAAACCTCAGCCGAATATGCCATTAAAGAAAACAGGAGCACTGAATGAAAAGCTGTTGACAGGCAGAAAGAGTTTCATAAATTTAAGAAGGTTTAATGTTCTTTTGTTTTTTATGAAATAAATACTATGCTTTGAATGGTAATATACTGCTCTTACCTTTGAAAGTTTTTTTTTTTTTTTCCTTTTTTTTTTGGTGAGTCTGGGATTTGTACTCAGGGCTTTCCACTTGCAAAACTAGAGCTCTACTTCCATTTTGCTCTGGTTATTTTGGAGATGAGGGCTCTCAAACTATTTGCCCAGGCTGGCTTTGAACTGCCTGATTTCAGCCTCCTAAGTAGGTAGGATCATAGGCATGAGGCACAGGCACCTGGCCAAAAGTGTTTTTTTTTTTTGTAATCATAAAATATCATAAGTAGAAGATGTTTCTTATTAGTAAATAGATTTTACTGTGGTAGAAGCTGAGGGAATTGGTATCAGATTAGGACTGTAAACTTCTGAAAGAAGGGATTAGGTGCTGGAATTATTTGGTAAATGATAGAGAGAACTTGAAAATCCCAACTCTCCTAAGGCTCTCACACTGTTGACATATTTGTGGATCAATGATTGGGAAATCCTCTAACTTGCATGATCCTAAATTTTTCTTAGATTTTTCCTAAGGTTAGAATTCTGTTACTCTGTTACATCTCCTCTGGTTTGAAAGGAGGCAACAGACCAGCTTCACCCTCAGGAAAGTGGCTCCATTGTCCTTTTTTTTTATCAATGTTAATGTTAGATGTTTGTTTCTCTAAGCCATGTTTATAGACTTAGGTTGGCCTTGAACTTTCAACCATTCTCAGCTCAGCTGGGATTACAGACAGCATCACTGAGCTCAGCTAAACAGAAACAAAAATTAACTGTTGGTAAGCATTGAAAAGAAGATGATTTTACTTGTTTTCTTATTCAAGGATGAAGGAAAGGAGGGAGGTACAGAAATAGGAAAGAATAAGAAATAAAAGAGTAATAAAATAATTTACTTTTTTTTTTTAAGGCTTAGGCATCTCACTAAAACAAAGAAAGAAAATCAGACCTGTGTGTTATTCTGTATAATCTATTTAAACTTTCTTTACTAATTCTAGTAATGGCAGTCTTCAATTTTCTCCTTGGTATTTTCCTGTAATTTAGTCTTAACACTCCCTCAGTCAAAACAATAATAAAAACTAAAGTGAAGGAATTCTCTTTTATTGGCTTACTGGCACATTTTTTGAGCATCCATTGAACACACACCTCTGTATAAGAGATTAGAGTAAACTCCAGCATATATTTGAATCAAAGACTTGTTTTCAACCTATTTTTTATATTAAGAAGTATTTTACCTTTGGGTCAGAATTCATATTTTAATTCTTTTGCCTAAAATGTTTTTCTCTCCATTTTCTAGTATTTTACTCTATTATCAATGATGTCAAAAGTACTGTTTGGTTTTGTCTTTTGTACAGTCTTTTGGAAATGGTTAGCTGTATTTGTGATTTTGGACATTTATTACTTGTTTTGCTCATCATGACATTATACATTTACATAATTATGGTTTATATGGCTTTAATAGTTCTAATTCAAATAATTGCTATGAAGTGTTTTAACAAAATAGTTCTAATTAACATGAAAATTTTTATTAAAGTTATACTGTGCTATATAAAAAGTGAGATGCATTCCTTTTTAAGTCTCATTAAAATTATTTCAAGTAATTTTAATAAAAAGTAGAGATTTTAAATATACTCAAGTCTTTAGCTATTGTAATGTAAGAATTAGTCTTTTTGTTACTTCAGAAATATTCAGAAGGGGATTTAATTGTATTTCAGACAGGTGTGTTGTTTTCTCCATCTGCCTAACAAATAATAGTTTCACTTGGTAAATCACTATTATTGTTGGTATCACCATTGGCTTACTTTTGCTTACATGGTATCATATTTTCACAATCAAAGCTCCCGTGTGGGGAATAATATTCACTCAAAAGCATACTTACTACATGCTTAATCTGTGTGTATCCTTAAGCACAGTCAACAGAGAGAGTGACTTTTATCACTGTATCTCCAGAAGATAGCAAACTTTGTGCATAGCAGGTGTTCAGTAATTGCAATGATTAAAGAGGGTTTTTATTCTATTTGAAATTAGATGTTAAAGTATCTTAGCTATTTTGTGTATATATAGTAGTGCATTTTTACAGAATTCTACCAGGAGCCCTTCCTTTTACTCTGAGTAAAGTTCAAGGAGGAAAAATCCTACAAATAACTGTTCTGGCATTATTCCTTTTTCATAATGACTGCCTGGTCACTTTCTGTCTTACTAATATTATTGAGTGTTAATTGATTTCATTTTGATATTTACATTCTCGGATAGAATATTATCTGCTAGTAACATATAGATATTTAAATATTTCCAGTTTAAAACTACAAACAACTTGATAAATGTTAAGAAATAACTAAAAGCAAAACAGTTTTATCCTTGAATGTTTTGAACTGTATTCATGATGTCAACAATCTTGACAGTCACCACAGGTTCAAATGTTTAAAAGTAAATTTTCATTTCAACTCAATTTCTATGACTGTATCTCCTTCATGGTTTGATGGGAATGTGCTGGTGCCTTGAAGCATCATTTGCTCTACTTTCTTAGATCCTAGTGCTTCTAACAAGGATCAGTAAAACAAAAAGAAAACCTGCATAGACTGTATTCTATTGACATGGTTTAGCCAGTGTAGCTAAAAGAGTTTGCCTTTATTGGTAATTTAATATCTTTTTTGTCACTCTGAAGAATTTCTTTTTACCTCAGTACTTTACACAGATAACAGAAGAATTTGTTTAATTTGAATACCAAACCACAGAAGACATCTCATTTAGATTAGCTATAGTTTACGTTTACATGTTTATATATGTTTCATAGCACTGCATCATACCTGGTCCTCACTGTAAATGGCTTTAGGATTAACTACCAAATCTACAGATTCAGCTTTATTATAGTATCACTTAAATCTTACCTTTTTGATCTTTCAAAACAATATTCATAATTAAATAAACTACAAAATGTATGTCCCCATATAAATTTATTTGAAATTTCCAATTAAAATTAATATCATGCCATATTAAATTAGTGCAGTAGGACAGAACATGCTTTACCTCTTTTGAAAAATCACTGAATTAAATTTTGAGGTGGTATTACCTAAGAGTAATATCTCTGCTGACTTAGACCTACTATCTATTCTATCTAAAATTTCGTTTTCACATTTCGATACCTGTTTAGTTGTATATTTACCAGTTTATAGATTAATACGTTTATTCAAAAAGTATTTACTTTTTGCCTACCTTGTGCTTAGGCAGTAGTCTTGGTTCACAGGACTTACAAGTGAATTAAACAGAAAAACGTCCATGGCCTTATGGAGTTCACATTGCTTTAGTCAGAGTTGGGACAGTAACCATGGTGAGCACTTCGTATCTGTTAACACTATTACAGCCTTTAGCCTTTATACACCCAACTATTATTTTTCAAATATCAGCTTTTCTCTTTCTTGTTTGCAACGTGTCTAAAAATACTAATGAAATGACATGTTCTTCTCATGTTAATGCCAAATGTAAGGAAAAGAAAAAAAAATACTACAGAATGCTTTCCAAGACTATGGAAAGTCTTCCAAAGACTATGGAAAGACTTATGGACTGTCTGCCTCCCACCAACAAAAAAAAAAGCTGGTGCTGGTGGCTTGTGCCTGCAATCCTAGCTATTCAGAGGGCAGAGATCAGGAGGATCTCAGTTTGAGGCCAGCTGGGGCAAATAGCTTGTGAAACCCTCTCAAATAACCCATCACAAAAAAGGACTGGTAGAGTAGCTCAAGGTATAGGTCCTGAGTTCAAACCCTAGTACCACACACACACACACACACACACACACACACACAGCTTATCATATTCGTTAGAAGCCTATGGTTGTTTGTTTTATTCTAATAGCATAAATTACTGTTACCCAATAACCAGAATTAAATCTATACGTTTGTTGCCTTTCTGAGGTTTGGTTGTTTATTTCCTGTTCATTAAAATGCTGGTTATGTTACCAACCTTCTTTACCAATTAGCAATTATCTACTTTCTCTTATTTGGTTGTAGTTAAATAGCTTATTTTGAAGTAATAAAATAATTCTTAATTCTCATCATCATCCCAAAAGGTTTGAATTGTGCAATCAAAAAATAATATGTAAAATATTAGTGTAATTTTTACCTTTGAACATCAGTTAGTCATTATGACCTTTGTAGCAATGTGTTCTATTTATTTACTTCCAATTTTTAATATGTTCTTCCAAATCATGAACTTCTCTTGACACCTATCATGCTGTGTTGCAATAGAATTTAAAAGACATTTGTTTTACTTTTAAGCTTTATATGATTCATATTTTCTTTTGTTTAGAAAACAATTAAATGATAGTATTTCATTTAGGATGTGTCATTTTGTTAATCAGAAGACAAGAAAATAAAAAACATATTAACACAGAGTTTCAAGTAACACATTAAAAAACTGAATCTGTTTCCTATCAATGAATCTCTAGAAAAATTAAAAAAAAAACTTAATCACCTAGTAATTGTGATTAGAAACACCTAATATAGTTATTTAGGTGTTTGAGTTGAGCCCTCTAGGAATGTTTGAATGACATTGCCCTGCCTGTAAATACATTTGTAATTCAATTTAAAAAGCTAGAAGAAATTAGATAAGAAAGTGCTCCTACATGTGAACTATATAAAGATCCTTTGATTCAGGAAGTTGTCTTAACTGCCTTGGCTTTGGTTGGATGCACACGTCTCTCAGCACATGTGAAATTGTATCTCCCATATTCCTTGTTTTAGTACACTCTGCTCGAGCAGGGTTGGGGCATTATCCCACAGTCTGCACACTACCAGACATGCAGTTGGCAATGAATAAATGTGGTTGATATGTGAGTCAATAAGGGAAGAGCTATTGCTAGCCTCTCTGGCTTAGGTTTTAAATCCTCCAAATTATCTTACTTTCCCTTAATGGCCTAAGGGCTTTTAAAATAAGAGTTATTTAAATATACTTAATCACTTGATGATAACCATTGTGATCACTGTTATCAGTTTTTTATGCACATTTAATTTATTTAATGTATTATTATTGATGTTGTTTGGTGGTACTGGGGTTTGAACTCAGGGCCTTGCACTTGTTAGACAGGTACTCTACCACTTGAGCCGTACCTCCAGCCCATTTTCACATTATTTAATTTTTATATAGGGTCTTGTGTATGGGGTCATCCTCAGCCCAGGATCCTACTCTAACTAAAGCTTCCTGTTAGCTGGGACCACAGGTAAACATCATCACACTTAGATCGTTGGGTCTCCTTAGATTTTTGTCCATGCTGGCCTTGAATCATAATTCTCCTGAAATCTGTCTCCCAAGTAGCTATGACTATAAGCATGAGCCACCAACCATATCTATCTGCATTTTATTTTTAATTGACAAATAATAATTAGAAATGTTTATGGGATAAAATAAGGAGCTTTGATCTATATATTCATTACAGTCAGTCAAGCTAATTACCTATCTGTTTACTTACCAACATTTTTGTGGTGAGAAAATTAAAAATCTGTTCTAGAAATTTTGAGATATATAATACATTATTAACTGTGGTCACCAGGTAGTGCAACAGGCAAGCAATCTGTCACTTAAATCTCTGTTTTTGAGATATTGTCTCAACTTTGCCTGGCCAGCCTTGACCTCTTGATTCCCCTGCCTCCTTCTCTTGAATAGCTGGGATTGTGGAAGTACACCTTCACTCCTTCTTCAATTAGTAATTTTTGACATTAACTTTGAATAATGGAAATGGAAGGAATGTAGCAGGTAAAGGTATCCAAACAAAAGAATGAAAGCAAAGCTAATACGTGCTCTTGCAGAGTTCTATACAAGGTCCTTTGGGTTCATAAAGAACAGGTAGGCATGTTAGGTCATATGAATGATTAACTTAATCAATGCTTTTGATTGTGATGTTCAGATTATAAGGCTTTGTGAAGTGCCAAAGGCAACTCGGGAAGGAGCAATGGTAGCACTGCATATTTGGGTCTTGATTCAACCAGGTAGCTTCATTTTTAATTGACCTTTCACTTCACAAAGGTTTCATTGGAAGAAATAGTTCTTTACTTTAAAAGCATTTGGAAATACTTTTTATAAATTAGTAACATGTCTAAATGCTCAAAAATGATGCCATGTGACAACTCATCCTTCAAGTGCTTATGTTAGACCTTGCTAGCCAAGATAATGCTCCTTGTTGCTGGGACTCAGATTTTGGCTCCATCCAGTCAAAACTTACTGTCTGTGTTCTAGTGAGCCTTGCACTTCTGTTGATCCTTCAGCACTGTAGCCTAAGAAAGGTGTGAGCTCATTTTTTTTCCTTCTTTCATCAGAAGAAAAAGACTAGAAAAAGACAATGGTTACATAGAAATGGCCTGAGAAATACAAATTCAAATAAGCATTAAAATAATTACCCTTACATTGTGATCATAAGGAGAAAATTTTGACTACCAATTTGTTAATCGTGGAAAGGACTATACAGCTTTTTAATTATGTGTTGAAGAGGTAATTGAAGTCAGTCAGGTTTTCTGTTAGGAACTTTGAAATAATTTTATTCTATAAATTATAAAATTTAGTCACTGAAAATTTGAATCAACAAAACCATGTGAATAGGAAATGAACTCTACAACTTATAGAAATGAATCTTATGCTGTCTCTGTGGCTCTTGTTTTTTCCTAAATAACGGATTTAAAGTTCTTAAAATTAAAATGTATAAAAAGCATTTTCTTGTGCATTTGAAGATTCACAAAAGTAATGGGTGCATTAACAATTCTTCATACTTGAAGATGAATGTGTTTTATGTCATTCTATGAAGTCATTGTGCTAATTATGACATAAAGTCCAACCTAATTTTCCAAGCAGTGACAATGATTTGTCTCTACTAACAGGCCTTCTCTAATGTGATGCTGGGACATAATTTACGTAGGACTGAACTGCAAGATTGACTACAAAGTCGTGCTGAAGGTCTGAAGGAAAAAGGTAAATGTTCTTCTGGTAATAATTTTCTTTTGCTCAATGTGTCTACTTATATTTTTCTAATAGTCACTTTGTTCTTCAATATTTTGGCTAAGTTCCTTTGTCCAAAAATTTTAAAAAGTTTCATTTGGACTATAGAGACATGTCTAGGCTGCAAAGGCACATTTCTCCCTGGCTGTGCTATTGGACTTCCCATCTCACTCTTTGGTATTTTCTTTCCCATTGAACTGGATTTCACTTGTCTCATTTTTTGAAACAGCATAAATGTTTGTGAAATATTAATTTGTTATTGAAATGTTGGCGAGATAATTATGCAAGAAAAAAATTTGGGATATTTTGTTACTATTTGGCTGGCTTCTTATTATAAGCTGGTCTTTTCAGAATTATTTTTTAAAATTTAATTGATATTGAAGTTTTCCAAGAATCTAAAATGTTGAGTAAGTGAGAAGAAAAGAATACCAGTAATGCTTTTTTCTTTGAAGCTTGATTTTTTTATAAAGTTTTTGCCACCCAATAATTCATCTGTTTGGAAAGCATTTGCTCTCTTGATTCTGCACATCATAAAATCTCATTGTAGTTTTCCTCGATGTTTACAATGTCAATGTATTTAGATTCTTGATATCTAATGTTTATGTAAAATTGGTTTTCACTGTCACTGATAACTGTGATATTATTCAGGTAATTTGTCATAGGAGTCCAAGTCTATATTAGTATAATTATAATAAATAAAGAACAGAAAAGAAATTTTAGGTAGGGACATTTTATTTCAGAGGTTCATAATAGTTATAATAGCTTGTGGCTTTCTTTTCTTGTGTTTTTTTTTTTTTTTTGGTGGTACTGCTGTTTGAACCCAGGGTTCTCACCTGCTTGCTAAGCAAGTGCTCTACCACTTGAACCACTCTGCCAGCCTAATTTTGCATCTTTTTTTTTTCTCCAATCTGTATCCTAAGAAAGGGGAGCTGTGATGCTCTGACTTTTATCAATGGATTCTCCATAGTAGTAAGATAGGCCTGAGGATCGTCACTTTTGTCACATTTAAAAATGGTTTTACCCATTTTTAAAGCTTTCTAAAGATAGAGGCTCCATAAATACCATGAAAGATATTTGTCAAATATTTCCCAGTTATTTTACCTTCTATTATCACTTTGGACTTTTTTGTTGTTATTTTACCAACTTTATCATTTTACCAAATACACAAATAAAATTACTTCACATTTATTTAGCATTTAAGATTTTTAAAGCACTTTGGTAACTTTGACTTCATTTTTCTCTTTAATTGTATTTTGAAAGTCAGGCTGACACTATTTTTTGTTAAGTGGAGAAACAATAAGAAAAAGAATTAAAATGATTTGAAAAAAGTAATGTCACTTACAATTTTGTTATAATAAAATTATTGTTAATAATAAACAGTAAGGTGTTCTACAACCTACATTTTCCGATACTCCAGCCTTTTTTAGGAGGGAGATTTTAAGTGCTTAGTATAGAAAATGATTATGTTAAAATACTCCCATCTTTATAACACCTTTTGATGTTTAGGTTTTAATTTTTTGAGTAACAGGATATTTAATTGTATAAAAGCAGAGGGAATTTTGATTTATAATAAGTGGGAATTACCTGACAATTGATATCATGGAAACATGGAAGAAACTATTTTTAAAAGATAGGGAATCTTCTTCCCAGAAGGAAACTTAATTGCATTTGAAGCTAGTTCTCTAGAACCTGATAATTAGAGTTTTGCTAGTTATGTGCTCATAGTTACAGGGTTTTTTTGTTTTTTTTTTTTTTTTACATTTTTAAATGAACAGTAACCACATATTGGTGTAAATAATGCATATAAATAATGTCAAAGGTTCATCTTAATGGGAAACTGCATTCTGAGAAAGCATTTGTTCTTGGATATTTATAGAATTATGAACCTTGAGCTGGAAGTATTATGAAAAGAACACAATGATGGAAAGGTAGATTTTGGAGTCGGTCTGACAGAGGTTTGCATCCTTGCAACCATTTATTAGCGTTCTTATTAACCTTGGTTAATTTATTTAAATTTTTGTACCTCAAATTTCAAACAGCAAAATAAAGACAGCTGTATCTTTAAAGGAAGTTAAATAACATGTTGTAGGCAATTTTCCTAAAATAGGAAATAAAATGTTGCTTTATAAAATTTACAACTAAAAGCATTTGTGTATCTGGATAAGTGAGTCATTGGGTTAGTGTATGTATGTGTGTATGTCTATGTTTTGCTTAAATATATTCAGTTATTTTCAGAGTTTCCACTGCATAAGTGTGAAGTCCAAACAAAACATCAGTTTCAGTTATTTCAATCAAGTATATATAAAATTTCATTCATATATATAAAACATTGGTATAAATTTCAAATGCATTCATTAAAGATTTAGACATCATACACGAAAGAATATTTGCTCTGTTCTTCAAATTATTGAAAGTTAAATGGACTGTGCAGGAAGCTGGTTTGGTTGAAAGAGGCGGGTCAGTAACTTAGATACACAGTGTACTGGTGTTCCTTGGCAAAAAGACAAAGAGTGAGCAAGACTGAAAATGAGAGGCCATACAGTGTAGCTGTGAAAAATGCACGGTTGCAAATCAGACTGCTTGGGTTTTCAAAATGGTTCTAAGACATACCTATCATATTTGAAACCTTTTACAAGTCATATAAGCAAGCTAACCCTTAATTTCTTAAATGTCGAGAATGATATCTATTTTATGGAGTTCATTTGAAGACTTAATATGTGAATACATATAAAGGGCAGAGTGAACATTTCAGAGAGCTATTATTTCATTTCCTATTATTCTCTTTCTAAGATTTTAGAATTATTTAGACAACTTAGAAAATATCTTGCATAGTATTCAAACTTTGGTCCAACTATAGGTCTTACAAGTAGAGCTATAATGAGTTGGTTCTCTGTCTTGGTTAGTTAAGATTGCTCTAACAAAGTACCATAGACTCCTAGATAGCATAAGAACAACAGAAATTTATTTCTTTCTGTAATAGAGGCTGGAATTCCAAGATAATGGTCCAGTTCTGGGGAGGGCCTTCTTCCAGCTTGCATACTACAAAATTTTTATGTCCTCACATGGCAGAAAGAGAGGGATAGAATTCTCTGGGGTTCCTTTCAGAAGGGCACTAATCCCTTTACTGAGAATTACCTCATTGCTTCATTGCCTAATTTCCTCCCAAAATTCCTACCTCCTATTATTATCCATCAGGGATTAGGATTTTAACATAGGAATTTTGAGCTGCACATATATTCAGTTCATTGTGTTAAGTAAAAGTGCTCTCTGTGTTATGGTTAGTAGGTGCATTTGTTTTCTATTTCTATGTGACAAGTTACCACATATTTAGAAGTTTAAAACAACAGTTATTATCTCACAGTTGCCACTGGTCAGGCATCCAAGCATGGCTTAGCTTAGGGTCTGTAAAGGTTGTAATCAAAATGTCAGCCAGGCTGCATTTTCATGTGGCGCTCAGAGCGCTCTTACAGACTCACTAATTTTGGCTGAATTCAGTTCATTACCATTATAGAATCAACATCTTCAGCTCCTGAAGGCTACCTACAGTTCCTGTCCATCTTTATTCTCTACACACAGTTCACAACATAGCAGCTTGCCTCTTTAAAGCCACCAAGAGAGTCTCTACTTCATGCTAGCAAGATAGAATCATAGTTTTGAATGTGCTCATATATGTGCAACATATGTACTCAGGTATTCACTGGACTGGCATCCTGTTCCCTTTGCCATATTCCATTGGTTAGAAATAAGTCATGGCCTGCACATTCTCAGTGCAGGAACATGAAGGCACCATTCTGGGATCTGTCTGCCACCAGAATCTTCTAAATTTAAATTTTATGTAATTTAGCCAGGCATGGTGGCTTAAGCATATAATCCCAGCCCTTGAGAGGCTAAGACAGAAGGATCACAAGTTCAAGGATAGCCTTAGTTACATAGCAAGTTTGAGGCTATATTGGGCTACATTTTGAGACTTTTTCTAAAAAACACATAAAAATAATTAGTTAAATTCAGGTAGTATATTATTTTAATATTTATAATTTACATTTAATATAAAAGCAATATCTTCACTAATTATAAAATTTTATTTTCAGATAGTTATGATTACAGTATAACTCCAAAGAATTTGTTCCCCGTAGCTAAAATTCATCCATTATTTCAAGCTGTTTAAATCCACCAGATTAAATACAGCTTAGCCTGGTATTATACTCTCTTGAATCAGACAACACTCAAATATCTAACCTTTTCTGCCCACAACTCACAAGTATTCCTTGAATTCTATGCCATATCCTTGTTAATAAATAGTGGTGTTTCTTTGCCTGTCTCCAGTCCTTTAACCCACACTTAAAATTCTTCCTCTTTCAGTACATTCTTGTTTCATTTCTCCATTTTTTAGCTAGCCCAAGACTTTGCCTGTACATTCTCCTACATCATATTCCAAACTGATGTTAAAGGATCATATTCTTATTCCACTGCAACTAGCAGAGATCAAGGGAAGTGCAATACTTACCTATTTATTACCTGCAGCCTTGCATAAAATAGTATCTTAAGAAATAACCCTGGCATATACAAAATACCTTTTAGATTTAGAACTGTGATCTATTAGCCAGTATTTAGCTTGAGGATCACATCTCAGAGGAATCCTTCGAAAGTTTTCCACTCTTACACAGACTAAGTAGTCCAAGGTACACATTCAGCATACTCCAATTACTTGTAAGAACTAACTAGAACTTACACATTGGGAACTGATTACATTTGGAAAGAACATGAATCATTCAGATCCAGAGAGGAGAATGTGGAAGGTTACATCTAAGATGCTCCTTGATGTTACTTGTCTCTTGATTTTCACATTATTGTATTTCCCTCTTTTATTTACCATGGTTGGTCTATGTAACCAATAGAATATGGCATACTGATAGTATGTTATGTTTCTGATTTGGTTACACAAGATATTAAGGCACCTGTTTTGGGTGTTCTCTCTGATGTCTTTCTCTGCCTTTCTCTCTGTCTCTCCCCCTCTTCCCTTCTCTCTTTCCATTTCAACTTCTTAGAGGATTCTGAGCCTAAACCACCCAGCTAAACCACTCTTGGATACCTGACCTGTCTTCAATAACTATGTGAGTTATTAACTTTTATTTTTCTAATCTACATTGAGGGTAATTTAAAATATTGCAATGGATGACATATTTTAAAGTGTCTTACCTCTTGTTTTTTCCCACACATATTAGCGCTGTTCTTGTCTTTGCAGAAAATATACAAATTAATAATGTACCAAATTATGGTCTCTCGGGCAAATGTAATGGAAGACCAAGCATGTACAGCTATAAGATAGTGAGCCAAGCGAGAATGAATTTTTTTTGTGTGTGTGTGTGATACTGGTGCTTGAAATCAAGGCCTTCACCTTGAGCCACTCCACTAGTATTTTTTTGTGACAGGTTTTCTAAGATAGGGTCTCACAAACTATTTCCCTGGGATGGCTTCGAACAGCCATCGTCCTGATCTCTGCCTCCTGAGTAGCTAGGATTACAGGCAAGAGCCCACCAGCTCCTGGCCCATGGGAATAAAATTTGAAATGTTTAGACTTTATCTGGAATATTGCTTTTGTAACACAGGCCACTTTTAGCATCTTTCTCATGGGCCATATTAACGTTGGAGAGTTATGCTTACTTGGCAGATCTTGGTAGATATATTTGATCTCAGCAAAATACTGCATTATATGAAAAAAGAGAAAGAAAATGGAAACTTGCTCTATAAAAATAGTTTACATTTATAATTTTAAATTTGTGGCCTGAAACTATCCACTAGTTATACAAAATAGCAAAATATGGCCTGCTTTTCAATTCAGCTGAACATTAAGTACCTTTTTAATGGTCTTATTTGCTGGAAAGAGCACCATTACAATAATCTGCTTTTTACAGCCTGTATCAAATATGAACCAGCATCACTTATTACAAAGTTTGTGCTTTGGGAGACATTTTCACAGCATCTAACAGTTCTACCCCACATTTCTTGGAATTAGTCTTTAATGATATCATTTTCCAAAATGAGTTGTTGCTCAAACTTATTGATTATTTTGTGGTTAAAATCTGAACCAGAAGCTATATTTAAAATGCCATACAAATTTGTAAGGAAAAGTCCGTTGAAATTACTGTTACATCAGAAATTGTATGAAAATGCTATAGAAGATATGCCATGCAGCCAGGTGTTTTAGTTTCTTTTTCCCTCTTATATGATAGGCTATCCAAAGGGTGAATATGAAGCCTCATTTTTTTAACTGTTGGCAATTCAAGTTTTTAACTATTGTCTGCTGGAGAACAGAGGACTATTACTGTAGGTGTCATAGAAAGTAAAGTTAGATTCTGAAGCCTGCTTTCAGCTGTCAGCCTTATTAAGGAGCTCTTCATGTGTTGAACCTGGTACCTTGTATTATATAAGCAATGTGTGTGAGCGCCTGGGGAGAGCTCTCTCTTCTCTGTGGCTTTATTAGCTCTAGCTCACATTTTCACTGTGGCTCTGTCTTACCTACCTGAAACTCACAGCACAGTAGGTCTAATATAGATTGACACTGTTGCCTGAAGACTGATTGAAACTTGTGTCTCAGAGTTGCTAATGGTTCACTGAACCATTTTATTGAAGATAAAGTAAATAAAATAGATTGCCATATAAGAATTATTTGAAATCAAATGGAATAATTTGGCAGGTTTAAGCCCATGAAGAAGGCTAAGAAGTGAAACAGAATACTTTTCATGTTCAGTTTATGAAGGGGTAAAATATTTCTGGTAAAATTTGACCTAAAATACTCATTATTCACAATACAATTAAATGTTGCCTATAATTGATAATTGCCATTTTAATTTAACAATGAGTCCCTACTAGAGAACAATATAAATGAAAACTTTGGAGACTATGATATTTTGATGATTTTTTTTCTTTTTCATTTGTGACACTTAAATACTTAGATCAGTAGTCTCAGTGAATTTAATAAACAACACAAATGAATAGATTTTCCAAAGTGCATTCTAAAATCTGAAGGTTGAAATGTAACAGTATACCTTAGTCCCTATTAAAAGATAATCCTAATCTTGAGCCTTTTATCCGTTTTATTCATTAATCAAAATTTTGTGTTCACATGAGAACGTTTTTTGGGGGGGAGAAGATCCTATGACTTTCCCCCCTTTTTGAATGAAACTGTTAAGTTTAAAATGGTAATGATAACATATGCAAAAAATATATGGAAATAATTTGTAGAGGGAAAAAGTTATAGTGATTTTAAGTACCTTAAATCCTATGAAATGATAACAGTAGTATATACCATGATACAGCCATAAAATATGATACATATTTATGATAATATGTTTGTGACACATGGTAACATATTTGTGGCACATTTAATTTTTAAAATACAAGGATCCAAGTTCTGTTTGAAGAGATTTCATAAGTCTGCTGCATAAGAATGAAGATATTTAATTGCCTGGGTCAGATTAAAGTAAATATAAAAGAAAGATCAATGAAAGATTTTTTGTTAGAAAAGTTCTGAACTTGCTAATGAGACAGTGTGTCTCTTTAACCTTTCCAGAATCTGTCACACTAATGCTTTCCCTTATAATTTTTCTATGGTTTCTACAAATTCATGATAATTTCAGTTTTTACATTTCTTAAAGTACACAGTTAATTTAAAAATTTTTGTTAACATCTTTTATTCATTTGTTTAGCAAGTAATATTTTATGCTTACTTTCTAAAGTAAGCACTAAATACACTTAGTCTTGTCTCTTAAGTTCACAGTAGTGCATCAGTTCTCACAACTATTGTTCATTGTAACTAACTGTGCTGTCAGTTATATGCAAAGCCTGTATTACATTCACATGTGAATCTTACAGCCATCTTAGAGAAACCTTTGACACTTGTTTTATTTCCACTCTTTTAAATAATCTTATCAAGTAAGACCTATTTTAGTTCTTTAAAAAAAATTTTGCAGTAGTGGCAGAACTTGGGGGCTTCATGCTTGCTAAGCAGGTGTTCTACCTCTTGAGCCACACTGCCAGACCTTTTTGCTTTGGTTATATTTAAGATAGGATCTCACTTTTATCCCTGAGCTGGCCTGGACCAGGACTCTCTTATTTATGCTTCCTCACATACTTAGGATGACAGGTGCATGTTACCATGCCCAGACATTGATTGAAATAGGTTATTGTGAACATTTTTCCTAGGCTGGCCTCAACCCACCATCCTGTCTGTCTCTGCCTCTTGAGTAGCTAGGATTGCAGGCACGGTGTCTGGCCCTGTTTCAATTCTTGACCCTACTTTGATGACTTTTCTTCCATAGGAATTTAGTCTCAAGGTTGGGGGTGTTTCCAATAGCATGTGCACTGAGTAATAAATATATCATGTTCTCTTGTGATTGAATTTAGAGTATTGCTGACACATTGCATTTTAACTTATGTAGTGGGATGGAAAATGTAATTATTTTTCCAGTATTTCTTAGTTGATTCATATTTTTGATGTTCAGTTGTTCTTGTATTTATATTTATCTTTATCATTGTATTTTGATTGCATTTCTCTCTTATTGATCAGTGTATGTTAAAGTTCATTCTTCAGTTAAGAAATGCATCTTATTTACTGTGGACTCCAGTGGTATATTTCCTTTGAGATTTTGAGTTTGAGTATGAACTTGCCCTTAGGAAATCACGTTAAGTTTTTCTTGAACCGAGGAAAGCATTACACTGAGGTTCTGACAAGGCTTCCTTCCTTTGACTTCATTCTAAACTTTCAGCAGCATGTGTAGCTACAGATCAGAGAACTGCATTAGTAAGTCATTCTCACACCAGACTTCCATCTCCTCTGTTCACCTTTGTTTGCATTTATGGTGCATTGTCCTTTTCAAAAATACTTCATTGTGTCTTTACACTATTAGTTTTTGGAGAGTGTGTGTTCCTGTGATATAACTCTTTGTTCTCTCTGATAGTCCCCTGGGTTGCAATAATAATAGTAGTGATAATAATAATGACAACAGTAATAATAAAATTAGTACTTGGTACTCTTCTAAATGATCAGCAGGAATTAATTCATTAAAAACTCACAGCTTATGAATTGCATACCTCAGATGTAAATTCCTCATCTTATAGATGAAGAAGTGGGATGCAAAAAACATTAAATAATTTGCCAGCTTTATAAAATTAATGTGTGGCAGAACAGAGACTTGAACTAGGCTCAAAGCCCTTTAGTTGCCCAGGAGCATGGAGCAATTCTTACTCTTGTGGCCCAGAGCACAGTATATATTTAAGCATAAGGAGGTTTTTGGTGCATTTTAAATCTTTGGAATGTAACATAGTCTAAATGACTTAATTTCGGAATTTAAGAAAATGCTGAAAAGTAAATCATGTTTCTTTCAAATGGGTAAGTATAGAATAACATGAAAATATTAGTGATAATTCATTAAACTTATTTAAGGAACTGGTAAGATAGTTGTAATTAGTGCTTTGGCCAATTGAAAGAGATTGTTTCATAATTACTTTAGAATTTTAGCACGCTAACTGTGCATTTTAAAATCTCATTTTCACTCTAGGATTAACCATTTTGTAATTATAATAAAGTATAACTTCATTCTGAAATCTTTATATATATACACACGCACGCATACACACATACATGGCTGGATAATTACATACCACCCATGATGTTTTTGAGAGTAGAAAAGATTATATTAGTATTTACCCAAGACAACAGGTATATGGCTTGGGTGAGGATGTAAGGCCATAAGGTCACTTTTGAAACAGAAATTTCTAGTTGTCTTTCCAACAAGCTTTCCTCATTTTCTTTGTTTGTGGAGCCCTCATCATGTTGAGATGTACTGTATTTCTATACATCACATACACTTCACGGAAAATGACTTAATTCTGACTAGCTATAGCCACTTATGAAAATTCAACTCTCTTGTCAACAACTAGCTTATATTTTATTAAGTTAATAAACATTAAAAATGTTAAATAGCTTCACTAAGCTTATATAAATAAGTAAATTTAATATTTAATTAATTTATTTTGCCTTTAACGCCTCCTACTTCTTGACCAAGTATCAACTTTCTTTGTATTTAATCCTTTCATGATTTACATATTTTTGTCACTTGAAGCTATAAATAGTCCAGCTATTACTTATTTTAATCACTATTTAAAGATTTGGACCCTAACCAGACTTTCACTTTATAGGGATCTGTATTTGCATAGTGCAAATACTGAGGAAACTCAGAGAAGAGGATTGAGGAGCTTAATAAGGAAAACAGATGGCAGTTTATCTCCTAAGAGGTCAGAAAGAGTATTAAAGGAATAGAAAAGTGGTTTCTATAGCTTTTGTCTTCTGGAAATTATTTAAGGAATGCTACAGATTACACAGTGGCCATTTACACTTTTAGGTTGGTACATGTATTTCAGGGAATATGTTTTCTTTTTAACATAGAAACATATGAGTATGTTTATCTACCCATAAACACACACACATCCTCATACATAAAAATTCCATTTTTGCCAGGAGCTGGTGGCTCATGCCTAGCTACTTTAGGAGGCAGAGATTAGGAAGATTGCAGTTCAAAGCCAGCCCTGGCAAATAGTTCACAAGACCCTATCTTGAAAAACCCTTCACAAAAATAGGGCTGATAGAGTGGCTCAAGGTGAAGGCCCTGAGTTCAAGCCCCAGTACCACACACACACACAAACACACAAATTTCCTTTTTGTCGGATTTTGATAGGAAATGGAAAATGAATTTAAGCTATCAATTGTTTTTCTCATTGGAAGATTACTGCTTCCTCGGTTCAATTTGCTATTTTTGTAACATGTATCAGGTGATTTGATACATAGATTCATGTTTTTTAATACCTGAAATAAGCAACCAACCTACATAAACCATGGAAAGGGAAACTGGTTATATATAGTATATGTAAGTTAGGTATTAAATGCCTCATGTGTTAGAACTGTCATTTATAAAATATGAAAAGCATGCCTTTCCATGTTAAGATAATTTAAAATTAAAGCTAAAATAGGACATTCTAAGCCAAGTGCTTCTTAACCCCATGAGACACAAGTCCTCTTTTTAAACAACTATTTTGTAATTCTCCATTACTAGTGCTAAAGCAAATTCTTAGACATATACTTTGAGAGATATAATTTGAAAAATTACATATAGTGTAAATTGTAATTGGATGTCATGGCTAAATAAAAAGATCTGATGAAGTAGTCATACATTTGCCCCACTTATAAAATAACCATAAATATGACAGCAAAAAGGTAATGATACATGAGTCCTTGTTAGTATTACTCTTCTTTGCAATGTTGAAAATTGGGTAAGTTATGAACAAAAAATATTACTTTCGTACTCAGTGTCATTGTATTTTGTAAGTATAGTAAGAGTTAGCTTTAGGCATGAGTTTTTTTATTTTCATAAATGTTTGGAAAAAAGTCTTGCAAGAGACATATATAGTATCAATCCTTATTATGATAGGATGACTATCAAACAAAACTCTTGACCACCTTGTTAACAATGTCTCAAATTGTTGCAACCAAAAAACCTCACTCATAAATTTCCAAAAGTTCCCTTAAAAAAGCGGGATGGCCCACCCTGAGAAGCTCTGGTTTTGGTATTGGGAGGCCTGGGTTCTTCTTGTCTATTTGTGAGCTTTGACAAGTCTATTTATCTCTCTGAAGTTCAGATCTGGTATTATTAGATGGATTTAAATGTAAAAGGCATTTTGTAGTACACTGTATGTTCTCTTTTAAGTGTCACATTTGTAATTCTGTAAAATAACTCTCTGTCAGTATAACTCGGAGGAATTCTTTAGGAGTGTTTGTTCAAATGGTCTAACTTTCTGATATGCCTCTTGCATTTCAAGGGTTGGTCAACATTTTAAAGAATGAATATTTTCCACAACATCTAGCACTTGACATTTGTATAAATTCTCTGTTGACTTCTGCTTTATTTTTCAGTCAACTCATGGGAGGTAATTTAGATGGTGGAGGTATCACTCATAACTATACAATAACATTTGAGAAATCAAGTATTACTGATTGGTGGATCAAAGCAGGAGTGAGTCTTTGAGGCTGATGATTAGCAGAAGTCAACACATAGTTTCTGCTAGATGTGATTATCATCATGATAACATTGCAGTATGTATCAACTGGTCTCATGATGTCACTCTGTATTTTGAATTCTTAAAACTAATTCAAATTACCTTTATGAATCTCCATGTTATAACAGTATTTGATGAAGCATGCCTTTGCCCATATGTAAATGTGAATCACTCAGAAATAACAATACACATCTTTATAGTCACAGTCTTTAAAACGTGAAACCGTTTTGGGTTTCAGAAATTTACATTGATATTCAAATGTTTATTTAATAAAGATTTACATGGAATTTTTACATGGCATAGACTACTCACTGTAAAATTATTAACTCATTTAATCTCACAAAACCTTAAAAGGGGATACTATCATTTATTCTATTTTTATGATGGAGAAATACAGATATAATAGTAACTAGCAAGGATAGAGACTGTTTAAATTGAGGCAGTCTTATTCCAGAAGCTACGACTACAACATAGGAGCTATCATGGGGAATACGTAATCAGCAGAACTTTTGTATAATTCCTTCCTATTTAGTGAGGGCAGAGCTTGTGACTGGTTAAAGCCAATAAAATATGGCAAAGGTGACAGCATAGTCATTCTTTGAAATACACCATGCTATGTCAGACTGAGTATTAGAAGATTGGAGCAAGATATCATCCTCCAAACTTGAAGTTCATTGCCACATTCTTAGAGGTCCTCTGAAATGGCCACATTGCAGGGAACTTTGGTCAGCCTCTCAGGAGCTGAGATAGCCCTCAACTTAGAGCCAGAAAGTGAAATTGAGTCATCAGTCTTACTAACGCAGGGATAAATGCTGCCAACAGCCATGTGAGTTTGAAAGAGGGTGTCGAGTTCAAGAAAACAGACACTCTGATGTAACCCTAATTGCAGCCTTATGAGAGCCTGACCAGATGACCAAGCTAAGCCATGCCTCTGCACAAATTGTGGGATAATAAATACATATTTTTTAAACCACTAAATTTGTGATAATCTACTATATACCAAGTGGTAGTTAATACAGTTTGGAATAATTGACATATAAACCTGTATTGCTTATTGTTAAGTAATTGTCACAGATAATGTGGAGTTTAAAGTGATTTTTTGAAGGATAAGATTGAGATGTTTGGAATTTTGATCATACATGATTGTGAAAATCCCATACACACATAAGAAAGTATGATTAAAGACAACAATGTTTACATTTAGGAAGGCTTTAAGACGTTTAATAAACAGGAAATGTTTATTAAATAATTCTTTGATGTTTTAAAGGAAATTTCACTTAATAAGTAAATCTGAGAAATATTGGTAGAAGGCTTGTTTGACCAAAGCACTGGAGCAGAGAATGACTTACACAGAAGCATTCATCCTTCCTGCCCTCACTGTCTTGGTCTCTTTTCCCGGCAGAAAGTTTTTTTTACCTTTGTTCCATAGTGACTCTTTCTTAGAATCCAATTTTTACTCTTCACAATCCTTTAGTGTGGTCACCCTTTTATATTTGTTGTATGCCTTAGAAATCTAAAGAATCTCTCGCTCTCTCTCTAATCTTTTTGATAATTTACTTTTTATCTCAAATATTTGGACAGGTTATTTTATTTTTTGTATTTTTTCTGTTTAGCTGTTGATCAATTCAAAATTTTGTGACCCATTTTGATTAATATTTAATGCCAAAGCTAATTTTACTTAAAGTATGTAAAACTAGAATTTTGACAGCAAAAATAGATGTTTCAAGTATGATCAAAACATATTTTATTCTATTATTAACTACTTTGTATTTTGTGGTGGAAGGCTTTATCCTAAATATATTGAATATCTTTGTAAAACTTTAATGGTTTTAAGAATTAAAGTTTAAAATAAATATGGTGAATATTTAACAAGGAGTTCAAAGGCAATTGTAACTAAAAAATGTATGCTATATTATAGTTTACATCATGACAAATAAGTGAGTTTACTTTAAGAATTTTAAATTTCTCACCATAGAGTTCTTTGTTCATGATATTATAATGTAGTCCCCTAGCATTTATGGCCATAGAAAGAAGTCTTTAGCAAACAGAGTAACACTCTAGCTTCTAAAAACCTTTAATACTGGTTTATAATTTCTTTACATCTTAAACTCTTTAGTGTTCTGTCCCTTACAGAATAGTAAGTTTGTGAAAAGTGGCTCAATGCTAGGATGGAGAATAAATAAAATGTATACATTTCCTGAAAATATCCTTCATTTTTATATTGTTAAAATTGAATTGTAATTGACAGTTCTATCTGTGGAGTTTCAGATGATTTCCATTCTTTTTCTTTAAGCCATCGTTTTAAGGTTATATTTTATCTTTACTGATAAAAGCTAATATTTCTCATCTGTTCTTCATCTCCATCTAAAAAAAAGTGGTTTTAAATGTTTCTATAATGAGTCTTAAAGCAAAACATATAATAAATAAATCAGTTCTGTATGTTTAAATCATGCTACATATACAGTCAAATAAGCTCTATTTTATCTTAAATATATGTATATAATTTTTACTATGGTCTCTTACTCTGGATATTTTAAGAGATTGTTTATGTCATTAAAATGAGAATTTAAAAGATACGATGTGCTTGACCTCATTTGACTTTTTGACGTTCAGTCATTTAAAAGGTTTGTAAGATGTTTAATTACCAAATGGTATGATCATTATTCATCTCATCATTTGATATAAAGCGTCAACTGAATTGCCTCCCTGGAGTGCACTACGCTTCACAGATCAATAGATTTACCAAGAGCCTGAAGGAGAGCTTTAAACATTCACGGAAAAAGAAAAATATATCCTTCTTGTAAATGGCTTATGTAGTCATTTGATCAGCTTCATAATTATTTTATTTACTTCTGTGAATAAATCTTCTTATAGCAATAGTTTTAGCGTATTACATCTCCTTTAAGTAAATTAAATTACAGTGTTAATCAGAACTCAATAACAAATAAAGAAATAGATTTCTTGCATAAATACTGCTTTTGAGATCCATCTTGAATTACTTTTATTTAAAATATGGCTCTCAATATTCTACACAGTCCCACAAATACCTCTTATAAAATATTATTTTATATTATATCCAGCCCTTATTCATTTATGAGTAAATTCTTGCAGTAAGAGATTTAAAACTATAAAGGGTGCTAATCCTTCTTTTCCTAGTCCTGACCAAATCTCACTGAAATGCACTTAAGAACAAAAAATAAAACACTAAAAATGTATTGAGTGCTTGCACTGTTCCAGGATTTCTAGTCACTCTACACATAAAAACTTATTTACTATCTCACCAACTTTGTGATGCATAGGTAATGCTAGTTCCATTTTTGCTGCTGTGTTCAAGGTCCCATAGCTAATACATAAAAGGACCACCCTTGGGCCCCTGTGTGTATACATTAACAACTTATCCATTCTTCTCCTTAGGTACAAGGGGACAGTAGAAAGAAAACAATTTTGTTTTTTAATGTTATATCCAGGCTAACATTTTGTCTTCATAAAAAATAATCTTAGCCATCACTTTTAGTTGACCCCTAATCTGCAGTTATTTGAAGAATGGAATATACGTATTAAGATAATAGTCTGTTCAATGTTCTATTAAATCATCCAGAGAATTTTAAGTTTTGTATTTTATTCTACCTTACTTACGATCTAATATGTCAACCTATTACTGTTTCATTTATTCCGGTGGAAGACATTTAACTTTTAGATGAGAAACAAAGGGTGGTATTAGTTATAGAATGGTAGCATCAGCATGCTCCCATAGTTTCCTTTGCCCTCTGGTGCTGCTGGTGTGATGCATTAGGGACCAGATGAATGTTTTGTGCATAGTGGGCATGTGTTGCAGCTGTGAAATACCAAACGAGGGAAGTGTGCCACTTTTATAGAAAGCAATAAACAAATCTGTCCTTTGTTCCAAAAAGATGTAATACCTTACTTCAAACACAACCCTAAGTCATAGTCTAGGGGCATCTAACAGGAGGAATAACAGGAGCAGAGGCTAACGGATAACGCCTTTTCCATCTTTGAACCCTATACTGTGCATGTTCTTTCTTATTGCTGCCCTCAAAAATTACCACAAACTCAGTGCTTTAAGGTAATATTTTTTGTCTTATACTTATGAAAGTGAGTAATATAAAATGGTTTTTGCTGCACTAAATTCAAGGTGTCAGCAAAATGAATATCCAATAGAGGAGAATGTTTTCCATCTTGTTTCCAGTTTCTAAAGTCTGTTCATAGTCAATGACTTGTAGGTACCTTCAGTTTTTTCATGCCAGCAATGACTGGTTGAGCCTTTCTCACATCATGTCACCCTGCCGTTGGTATCTTCCACACATAAGGACCTTGTGATTACCATGGTTACACTGGGCAATCCAGGATAACTGCTCTATATTTAAAGTCAGATGATGAGTAACCTTAATTATATCTGTAACCTTTGCAATGTAACATCAACTGCAAAGTTAAGATTTTGACAACTTTGGGAGGCCATTATTTTGCTTACCTTATATGTTGTCTTCTTTTTTGGTGAATTGTCATGAATTGACAACTTTGTTGGCTACTCTGATTAATCTGACTGTAAGAGGTTGGGATTAAACCATTTAATTTGTTTTATAAAACATTTAATTAAGACTACTGTTATTATGTTCACAAGCAGCAGAATTAGGGGAACCTGCAAGAATTGACATCATTTATGCTCCCAGGGTCCCGTACTCAGCCAAGTCTCTGAAGAGACTAGTAGATCATATTTTAGCTAGCCAAATTATAGTTCAAGAACAATTAATTATTCATTATGACCTACAACAAGAGAATTTAGATGGATATGCTGATCTTTGACTTTATTGCCAACACTTAAAAAGGGAATAGGGGAACCAAAAAGAAACCTCCAATTGATACAATATATGGCCCTTTTAATCTTATCTGCAAACATGTGACACAGAGGGACATATCACTTCTCTTTGAGATTTGTTGTTAAACTTGTTTGATCACCCTTATGTATTAGTTTGGTTAAATTACATTTATTTAGCAGTCATTGAACAACTACTGCTTTGGTTACTGTATATTCTGTACCCCAAAGTCAATCGGGCATCAGAAACACACGAGTTTGTATCGAACAGTTTTAAACAAGGTCTGATTAGTCCACATGTGTAAATTTGTATACACAATGACAGTGAGGCTGGCTACGAGATGCTCAGGAGCTGCCAATAATGGCATGGGCGTAATAAAATAGTTCCAGCCTGATCACATCAGCTTTCTGCTCTTGTAGCATGCGGATAGAGGAGACAAACTAGACAGCAGGTCACAGTGCCAGTAGCTTCTTGATTAAGTGGACAATATGGTTATTTTGCTGGGTTACAGCAATAGACCTAAGGTAAAGGACTATTAATTACCTTTCCTTCCATCCCAACTCCCAGCAATCAAGGAGCTCTCGGTGCCAGAGTTGTTGCTTTTATTCCACAGCCACAAGTCTGGTGTGCTATATTCCAGTAGATATAAGATCAACTTTTCTCAAAAAAGTTTTGTTTCTTTTTTTTATTTGGAAAAACAAGGTATGACTGAAAGAAGAGCTTTTTTGTTTTTGTAATATGGAAACCCATTATACTCCTCATTCCAGCTCTTGTGGGCCGCTGTAAAAGGCTCAGCGAAAAGTACATGCAGCAGAATGCTTATTTTGTTTACACTCACTAGGTCCCTGTAAAAATGTTTTGCCACCACCTGGTATACCAAACATGTTGGCTGAGGATTGCTGCTAAGGTAAAGTAAAATGTATTAAACCTAAGAATGGTCAGAGTAGAGTCTCAAATTTTCAGAATATAATGATGCAACCTTCACCCTTGTGCAAAGGATAGTTAAACAAAGATAAACCTTTCTTAGGGACAGCTTCATTCAAGAACAAGTTGTCCTGTTAAGATGTATAGATCAAAAATAGATGAGGGAGATAGAATCAGAAATCTTTCGGAATCACTTTTTGAGGAAGCCATAGCAGTCTTTTACAATCCAGATGCCTAGACGCAGACTCTCAAATACTTTGGCTCTCAGTACATTGTTGGGTGAGCTTTGTACTAAAAGTATGATATTACCAGAATATAAGTGGTCCATAAAGCTGAAGGTATGGCATAGTTAGGTTTCCAGGACCACAACCGTGTGGCCATGGTTAGCTGATTAAACAGGAACAGTGCTAGTATAATCTGAAATTTTTCAACAGCAGGGAAGCTTTAAGATTAATAACTTTGGGGAAAAATGTGACTGTTGATCAGATAGTCTATCCCAACCCCATAAATGCCTGCATTAAGATCCTGTGAAGTGGAAGAATCAGGCTAGAGAGTCACAAGAGTCCTCAATGTGTCAGGTGTTAGAGGAGTGCATAGTGGATGTGTCAAGCAAGTGGCACTGTTTAACTGGAAATAGTTTTTCTGGGTCTTTCTGGTAGCAGACCCAGTAGTGGTACCTACTACTACCACTACTAAATTAAAGTTGTGTTTTTCCCTTTTTCTCTTCAAAATCTGTATGTCTTCTGATAGACAATTTGAGGGAAGTCAAGAAAGTGAACTGGACGAACTGAGAAGCAATCCACTGTCAATATATCTTCTGTATTTTTTCTTTACTATGAGATATGATCAAAGTCGTACAGAAGACATTAGCATAGGTATTGAAACAGCATTGTATTTTCATATAATAATTTAAAAAATCTCTTCCAGTGATAAATATAATTATCTGTCTGGTGAAATTTCTTCCCATTCTGCTTTCCTCAGCTCTCTTTTGCTAAAGAAAGATGTCATATGCATACTTTTGCTATTTATTTCCATCAGATACCATAGGGCATATGTGCAGCATAGACCTTCCATGCTCAGATCCATATGACCAATCTCCATGGGCAATTTTCACATAGTCTTAATTGGATATGTGCAAGTCTTCGATATGATATGATATATTGATATATATATAAACACATATGTGTGTGCATATAATTTGTTATAGATATAATTTAGTATATATAATTTATTATGATATATGTGAAATGATTGGGAACCTTTGACTGAATGGAGCTCTATCTTACTTATTTTTTATGTATTTTTTTATGTACCTAGCCTACTGCTGACATGTAGTAGGTACTTAATAATTATTTGCTGAAAAAGAGTAACAGATTATAACCTCATAAATTTGGAAAGAAGCCATGTTGGCAGTTGATAAGGTATGAGAATATATTTATTCATAATGTGCTCTCTGCATCACTATTATCAAGAGTTGTGTGTTTTGTAGGGCCTGGCTTCAATATTCTATTGTAACTTCAAAAAATTGACAAAATATTTTTCCCTTTTTGTCCTATATGATGATTATATACTTAATTACTTTTGTAATGGTTCTCAGCGTTATTGCTTTTGGAAAAAAATAACATAGTTCAAAATAATAAACAAAACTTTTGAACATTCTAACATTTGTCACAAAATCCTGATGACATGTTCATCAGCAAGGTGCATATGATTCGTCTTCTGAACGTGAACTCAAAGTGAAGCCAACACAGATCACTAGTGCTGTGTTCATGGTAGGCTTTCTTTAAACTCCACAAAGCTTAATGACTTAAATTTTCCCTCTGGGAATTTTATAGGACATTACCTGGGAATTGAACAGAGAATGGAAAGTAACTGATGTTTGTTAAGCAAGTAAAATGATTTAGGCTTTGTGTTAAGTACATTTGCTGGTTTGTCTAATTTAATTTTCACAAACACCAATTTTACAGTAGAAGACTCAGAATGGAATAAAGCTTAAATACTGCCAGACCTTAAACAACTTGGTAATGGTTCAGTTCATGTTTAAATCTTGACTTATCTAAGTTCTTAATTTTCTGTTCTTTCCATTTGACCTCTGTTAATCAACCACTTTTTAATTGATAAAATCATGAAATTAATATGAATGTCAACCATACTGCATGAAAGATTATATTCTTGGCTAGAGAGTATGTTTTGCGCAAATTCATGACCTATAAAAATTTTTGAGTTGTACTTTTTTGCACTTTGTATAATGAAGAAAATCACAGTAGTGGATATATTACTCAGTAGTAGAGTGCATGCCTGTTATGCATGATGCTCTGGATTTGAGCCCCATCACTGAGGGAAAAAAAAGAAAATAAAAGAAAATCACAACATACACACATAAATACAATCAGTTCTCATTACTTGTAGTAGTTAGGTCCTATAGCATCACCACAAACACTAAATTAGTGAATACTGACTTAGTGTGGCTTAGGGGAAAACAGGGCTATTTTCCACTGGGCCTCTGGTAACAATATTTTCATCAACTAATAAGCATGTAACTTTGTTTTATGCATGCTTCTGTTTAAGAAAATCTTACTTAATATATATTTTCGATTCATTAACATTGATTTTATAGCCAATATCATTCTAGCTCATGGCTCAACAAAACTTACATAACACACATATTTCTCCATGAGGCACATTGCAACCTTTTTCTACTTAGGAACACCAGAAAGCACTTTGGATATTTGATGGCTATTTTAAACAGTGAAATAACCAACACAAAGTACAAATATGACACTAGGTAGACTGATCTCAGTATGAGACCTGAAACAAGAAGACGAAATGTCACTTCATCCAACCTCAGCTAGGACTCTGCATACCAGGTAACTGAAAGTTTTTTGCTTCTTTATACATGTCTGTGAATAACTGAAAGTGCTGTGGACACTGAATTTTTCAATTCCAAATAAGTTTTAGCACATTTTGCAGATGTACAGTCTGTAAAATGTAAAGAGAAACTATATGTCTTCATGTATGTCTGTGTTTATATATAGATATGTAGAGAGTGATAATTATTGAAAATTGTTTATCAATATGCACATCACTCCATTCCCCAACATTATGCTCTTGACCAGTTAATTCTTCTGCATGTGTACTGCGCATATGTGACATAAGAGGTTCTGTTATAGGCAGTATATGATGGTCTCAAATTATAGAGATAGATATAGATAGATCCTGATAAATCTATCTTAAATTGAAAGTATTATAAGTCAAAAATGCATTTAATTCACCTGACCTACCAAACATCATAGCCTTGCAATACAGTACATTGTCAAGTACCACTTGTTTACCCTTGTGATTGCATAGTTGACTGAGGACAGAAATTCACTGTCACTGCCCAGCATTGCGAGAGACCAAAGCACTGCATACCACTAGTCCAGGAAAACATGTGTATTAAAATTTGAATTATGTTTTCTTCTGAATGCATATTGCTTTTGTACCATCAGAAATTAAAAATTCATAACCATCATAAAGTAAGGAGAGGGTCTATAGTAGTGGACAAAATAGATACAGTCCATCAGAGACAGCCTATCTTTTAAAAAGTGAATAATAATGCCAGGTGATGATAAGTACTGTGAAGAAATGTGAAAAAAAACTAAAATTATTTACTGAATTTCAAAGAATAATGTTTAACTAAAACACATTCGTTCCTTAGATACAAGTACTTTTTTTGTGGAGGTAAATATATTAAAGATGTGTTGTCTTAAAAAAAAAAAAACCAAAAAGAATTACAGGGTCAGGGAGTCTTCCCTCCAGATTTCAAAGGTGCGTTTCAGAGGACAGGCAATGTGTGATATAGTCAGGATCTCTGCAAGCAGTCCCTAGAAGATAATGCATAAAGTTGTGAGGATGAAAACAAAGTTACAGTGGAGACTCCAGGAAGTTAAGGATGCCAGGGATGTGGAATATCTGAGAGGAAGGCCACAAAAACAAGTGGAGCCAGTCCAAGAACGAGACTATGTGGGGTGTCATTGGAAAGGACATAGGGGTGAGGCTACCCAAGCCCTTTTAGAGTTCATTTCACAACCCTATGCCTGCTGGGTTTTCATTTGTTTACTCTATGCCACTGTATCTTGGAAATAGGCAAGTTTATTTTTTATTTTATAGAAACTCACAGCTAAGAGTTTGCCTTGAGCTTGAGAAGAGACTTTGGACTTGGACTAAATAATTTTGGATTATTAAGACTTTGGGGATCTTTGGAGATAGACTGAATACCTTTTGCATTATGAGATGGACATGAGCCTTTTGGGGGCTAGCAGTAGAATGTTATGGTTTAAGAGATGTGTTGACAAAGGTGGACTTGTAATTAATGTTGTCAACTTGATTGGATTGAGAAGTGCCCAGGAAGATAACATAGCATACATCTAAAAACAAAGAAAAAAAGAGTAAAAACAGTACAAAATAATAGAAACTGATGCAAAAGTTAGGCAATTTTTATGAAGTGGTTGGGGAAGGCCTAACTGATATGGCTGTCTTGTAATAGAGATCTGAGGAAACTAGGAGTCAAGGCCGGTAAGGGTGTCCAGACAATTGTTCAATGTCTTGGACAGCTTGGGTCTAATACTTGCATCTGACCATGAGTTTTCAGTCTTATAACATGTAGTGTTTTGAGTCACCACTTCTTAGCACTCTGCTGCCTTTATTTTCAGTTATGTCACCTTGGATTTGTTGACTATATACTGCTTGCACTAAACTATCCATCATTTCCTGTATGTATCATGCAGATCTATGAATGTGATACCAGAAGAGCTTTCCTTTCTCTCTCTCCTTCTCTTTATCATCATCCTTTAAAACTCTGAATGAAAGTCACCTCTTCTTCAAAGTCTACTCAGGTTACAATCAGGTAGAATTTATCCATGTACAATGCAGCCACTAATCTAGAACTCCACAATGCTGAAGTCACTCAATTTTGTACTTTAAAAAAAAAATTCCAGTTCAATCCATTTACCTGCAAACGACAAAATTTAATTCTTTGTGGATGAATATAATTCCATTGTTTATACATATTATATTTTCTTAATCCATCCATTAGTAGTGGGTCATCTTGACTGTTTCCATCACTTAGCTATTTTGAATAATTCTGCAGTAAACATGGGTGTGCAGGTGCCTTTGTTGCACCCTGATTTATATTCCTTCAGGAAGATCTCTAGGAGTGGAATTTCTGGGTCATAAGGCAGTTCTATTTATAGTCTTTGGAGGATCTTACATGTTGTTTTTCATAATTGCTATACTAATTTACATGTATGAGGGTTTCTTTTCCCCCACATCCTCACCAACATTTGTTGTTTGTGTTCTTGATGGTAGCCATTCTAACAGGAGTGAGGTGGAATCTTAGTGCGGTTTTAGTTTGCATTTCCTTTCTGGCCAGAGACATTGAGCATTTCTTCATGTGTTTTTAGCCATTTGGACTTCATCTTTTGAAAAAGCTCTGTTCAGTTCATCTGCCCATTTCTTCATTTGGTCATCGATTTTTTGGGAGTGTAGTTTTTGAGTTCCCTGTATAATCTGGAACAGATATATAGCTGGCAAATATTTTCTCCTATTCTGTGAGCAGCCTCTTTAATCTAGAGACTATTTCTTTTGTTGTGCAGAAGCTTTTAAATTTCATATAGTGCCATTTGTCTATCCTTTCTCTTGGTTGCTGAATCATTTGAGTTCTATTTAGAAATTCATTGCCTACGCCTATTAATTCCAGTGTATCCCGTGCTCTCTTAGCTGTGTCTTAAGTTAGTCAAGTTCAGAAGGCCAAAGACTGCATGTTTTCTCTCATATGTGGAATACAGACCTTATAAAAATACAGCAATACCATGAAAATCAGGTCACGCTAGGGGAGGTCACATGAGAGAGGGAGGTTAAAAGAAGGAAGTTACAAAGGTGAATATAGTAGATGTACTAGCTATACTAGAATGAATATAGAATCTTTAAACTGGTTGAAACCATGGTAAGAAAGGGACTAAGGTAAACAGAAAAAAAAAATAAGAGATGAACCAAATCAGGCTATTATACAAATATACAAGGAAATGCCACAAGGAAACTCCCTGTGTAAGTATCTTAAAAAAGCAAAAATGTCATTTTTTTCTTTTTTCTTTCTTTATTATATAGAATCAGAGAACAGGAGGGTGGAACAGGTCCTGCCTGGGGGGTTGGTACCCCTGGGAGGGCAGGGAGGATGTGGGGAATGGTAAAGGAGGGTGAAAAAGCACAAATACTGTGTATACATGTATGTAAATGGAAAAACAATATCTGTTGAAACTATTACAAGAATGAGAAGAAAGGGGAATGAAGGAGAATGGTGGAGGGGATTAATTCAAGTATGACATATTTGATATATTATAGGAACTTTTATAAATGCTACAATGTACTGCTACCCAGTACAACAATAAAAAAAATCCTGTTACCCTTTCACTGTATTGTGGCTTTCCTGTTTATTTTTATCTTTTATTATTATCATATGATAGTTGTACAGGGGGATACATTGTGGTATTTACATGTGTTTACAATATATCTTAGTTGGATTTACCCCCTCCACTGTTCTTCCTTCTCTTCCTCCCCCTCTAGAGACAGAACAATTTCCACAGGCTTCACTTTTCTATTTTCTTCTATATGAATACAAAATAAGTCCACTATATTCACCCTCATGCACCTTCTTCTTATGCCTTACCCATGCTCACTGGAACCCACCCCCAGAAACCCAGAAAAGACTTGTTTTACCTTCCTGTTCTTCATTTTATAAAAAGCATATATTGATAGTCCAAAGAGATTTCGCCTTGGCATTGCAGACATGTATATGTCATGATACATACATGATTAACCCCCATTGCTTACTCTTTCTCTATTGCCACATGTTCCCAGTATCCAACAGCTTACAGTGCATTGTGTGTTTATTTTTATGTCGTAGCCCCCACAGTCAGTACTGATTCACAGGGGCCTAACACTTTGTAGGTACTCACTCTATCCTATATAGCAGAAAGGATTTATGCAACTTCTAAATATTTAAGGAGTCATTCTCCAGGTCTGTAATGAGTGTTTAATTCAACTTCACCTCAAAATTTGTCCTGCTGGCTGCTTGTTACACCTTGCAGCCTCTGGTTACCCAAAGCAGTCTTGTCAGACTGTTACAAAAAATTGGGATCCTCCCCATCCTGAGAAATCAGACTGTTTCCAATATTGCCAAACATGGAGCCCAGGATGGGCAGTGGCCTATGGAAGAAAGTAGGAAGGGAAACCCCAAAGCTCATCAGTCATCTGAAGATCCCCACCTCCTAGAGGTTACTGTGCTCCTAAGGCAACATTTTCTTTGTTAAATACAAGATTTAAAAGTGTACTGTGAAGAATATGCTAGGATTATTTCACCACCATTTAAACTTCCAGACAAGGAAAGATTAATTGTTATATGTTTATGTGACAGGCTTCCTTCCTCATCAAAAACAATTTGAAAGAAAGGGAAGTGGCAAAGACCCTTGCTGTTCTGCAACCATAAATATACATTTGAATGAAATTTTCTTCTTAAAAGTAGTAACCATCGTACTTCACCAGGAATTCTGCAGCATCTCATAATTCCATGGCATTATTTTTCATTTCCTGTTTCAGCAAACACGTGTGTATAGGTACAATGCAGAATAGAAAATATATAAATTCCTAAGTGTTTTTGCAAACTGATAGGACTGTGACGACATATAAATGAAACAAAAATCAGTTGTGGAACATCTGTTCCACATTTTTGTTGTTTATATACATTATTTCATCTTAAATTTTCTCAAAAAATTTTAAGAGTATTTCTACCCACAATTTGCATATAAGGAAACTAGGACTCAGGTTAAATAATTAGTCCATATCTAGTAAATAGAGAAAGTCAAACTTAACCTGAAGACTTTTTTGTTTCCCAAAGTCATCCATTGTTACTGCTATATTATGATTATTATTATTATTATTTTACTAACAGCTAAAAATAAACATCAGGATATGGTCACAGGATTTATTTATGAAATCTCATTTTCAAAGTTAGATTTAATTTCCCTTGCTTTACATAAATATACAACATTAAACACAAATAATCTTATTAAATATTAATAACTTTATTGGATGTGTCCTTCTTTTTCTTTTAATTTTTCAAACAAGAAAACCAAGACAAAAAAAGTTAAGTAAAATGTTGAAAATCTACATATTTAAATCGGTGAGGCCATATTTGAAGCCAGGTGTTTTCTGGCCTAGTGTCTAAACTCTAAGGCATATGGTTAGTTTGTCATATACAAACCTTGTATGCACATTTGGTATATGTGTGCATATGTGTGTGTGTGTGTGTGTGTGTGTGTGTGTGTTTGTGTTGGAATCTTAGATTGCATGTGACTTCTCATATTCAATTCTATATTTAAGCAAAATTAATTTTATTGTCATAAATATCATAGTGTACTTGCACATATTGAAACACATGAGTTCTTGGCAGGTTTACATCTAATTCAATATTTTTGTTTAGTTTGTTGCATATTTTATATCCAATTAAAATTAACTTCTGCATACATTAGTTCACATAGAGTATTTCTGTCCATTCAGACACATCTATAGATGTGATTTTTCAGCATTTTTTTGTACCATCTCTGGTGTATACTCCCTAGTGAGTATAAACACATCAGAGTCCGTCTTCATGCAATTATAATCCATTATCTATTTTAATTTTATAGCAAATATTTTTGAAATGGAATGGTTCCTATTACCAGAGTTTAAACTATAATTTGAGTTTATCTGCTTCAGACTAAAAGCACAGCAATACATTGCCTTTGTGATACTATTAAACATTGTGAAATCATCTTTCCCATTGGTTTTATGCACAGAGAAATCCATTCATTTTTTAAGTACAGAAGAAATGAATTTCGTATCTATTATTTAAGTATGAAAGAGAGAGGGAGGATGTATAATAGATTTATATACGACATATATGTACCCAGTGAAAGAATAGCTTGCTGAAAGGTATTCTCCTTATTAGGAGAAGGTAATCATCCTAAGCAAGAGTTACAATGATTTGTCCCTCCACAGAGATGACATCGAAAAAGGAGAGATGCCTTCTGATTTTCTAATTTATTCAATTACTCATTTTTAGAAGGAATAATTCTTTCCTATTGACCATTCAAAATGAATTTCATTTCAGTAGTCTTATAAGTCGGTTTTATTTAAACAATATGAAATATCACCAATGTACTTAGAATTTTCCTCGCAGAAATAAGGGCAATGTAAAACTCATACTGTCACTTTTAGAATTTTATTTTTATTTACAATTTTACTAGGAAACAGACTAAAATTATTTTGTCTCTCTAGATTCTAACTAGAAGTTACATGTTAGAAGTTGGAGTCACTCTCTACTTTTCATCTTAAACTTTTTAAGCAGAACTCTATACTTTTTACTTATAAAATTCTGTCAATCCATATGCCCATCAATATTTTGGAACTAAAATTCTTTCTGTATCACCATATGTTTGATTTTTCAAAGCAAGAGATTGTGATTTTGGCCTCAGCACATCTTTACATATAGAATCTGTTGTTGAAATTTTGTCACTAGAACTTTCTCTTATTTAAAATTGAAATCATAAACCCCTGTTTTCCCACTATACCTTTTTGGGGTTTTTTCTTGATATTCCTTTGAAAGTTGTTTCTTGTCTTCACTTCTTTGATAATGTATACTCCAGTTTTTCTTTAAGTGTAGTAACTTACTATGTTTCCTTGAAACAGTCTATGTTTATTTATCTGTGTTCACTACTCTTTTCAAACTCAATTTTACTTTTTCAGAGAAATTTGTAGTTGTACTAGATTACTGTTTTCTGATAGTGAGTCTTTGCCTTCCTTAACCTCCAAAGCAGTTTCCATAACCTCTTTTGTGTCTAGTTGCATATGAGCTGTGCCTGCTTTTGACATATTACCTATTCCCAGTGACTGGAAGGCAGGAATAATTTTTTATTGGCCACTTTTGTCTCTGGGTTTAAATGCTAAACTTCATATACTCATCATTTTATCCTTATAGTATATCGACATATCTTCTTTGGAAACTTTGTTGCATTTTTAAAAATCTTCACCTTGTTTGCTGCTTATTGGTGCTAGTAATAATTTTGCCATAGGTCATAAAACTCAGAGGCAATAAGGGATTTGTAGATTTTACATTAAACTTCAATGTATTCAACATTATGCATAGGTAAATTTATTAATACTTAAACACTTTAATATTGGTGCTTCTAATAGTCTATAAAAGCTCTTAACTTAATAGGAGTTTGTTCTTCAAATTATGGAAAAATCAAAATACTGGACAGTAGAGAATTCAGCTCTCTGATCATTCTTGCTTCTGGTATAGTTTATCCAAACTACATGGGATGTAAACTTATAAGATAGTGCATAAAATTCCTTATATTCTCTCATATTAGCTAATTGTATTCTCTGGTATCTTTTTTTCATATTAAATTTTTTTGGCCTGCTTGTGGCTACCACAGGATGTGTTCTTATCCTGACTCTATAGAAAGAGGAGGCAAAGTAAAACTACCCCATATATGCTCAGCCCAGGCCCTGTGTCTGTATTGTGAATGGGAGACATGAGAGAAAGAAAAAAAGAGAAAAATTTATTTTTTTATCTCAAGATAGTACAAAATGCAAGCAAAAATGACATTCTTGTCCTGGGGCCCAGAGCAAGTTTTAAAACAGATGAGGAGTTATAATATTAAAATACCTCTAATCAAGACAGTTGTTTGAAAATGTCTTGAATTATTTTAGCAAGTCTCACAATATTATTTATGTCTATATGCATTATATTTCCTTGTATAAGAAAATATTCCTTTCTATATGCATTATATTCCCTTCTTAAAGAGTTACAAAATTTTGCATAGTTCGTCATTTCAGAGAGATTGTAGCCAATATAAAAGCATGTAGTGGACAATAGATATAATCAAAGTAAAGTAAATACATGAAGTAAAATAGAATTTTTTTGTATAGGTCAGTCCAATTGCAAGAATGGGTCACAAGTCTGCCTTTAGTCTACTTAGCAACTAAGTTACAGGAGGCAATCATAGCTTTTCCTGATACTTGGCATGTTTAATTTTGTCCTCATCCATAGGAAGATACACTGTGTAATGTGATGGGTGAGCACTAACCCTACCATAGATTAAAAAAAGAGGCCATTTCTTATGATGTCAGTCAGTGTGTGTCAATGGATAACTCCAATGTGAAGTTACCAAAATCAATTTGGAGAGATGCTAATGCATTGCGTTTGTGTAGTTAGAACTAGAATCAGTTCATCGTGATCTGTTCAGATTAAGATATAAAATGCAGAGTAATTTGCCTGGGTAAGTGATGCTCTGTGTGCCATGTAGACAATCTTCCATAAATATTATTTCTTTCAATGAGAATTTTAATAGGGATTAGTTAGCAAAGAGCACAAAGTTTGTCATTTTTGCATCAGAAATCTTAGATAAATGAATTATCTGGGAATAAAATGAAGTTGAGGTTTCTGTAAATTAAGATGTCTTGACCAGAACCCTGTCTGGATAGATGGCCCCCAGTCTCTCCTAGTCATGGGAATAAGTTTAGAAAGGATGGATGGGAAGAGCAAAAATCTTTTGTAAAAATATTTCAGAATTCATTCTAGTGTGCATGATTAGGTATTTAAGAGCTTGTAATTTGTCTCTGTAATACGATCTGTGGCTCTGAATGGGACAATTGATATTCATTTTGTTGGACGTGGAACTCTGCTTTTCTTGCTAGGGATTTGTGGGACCAGCCATTTATTTTCCAATTTCTATGGGAAAATAGTAAAGCCAAAGTTAAGATGAGCCCACTGTAACACGTTCTTTTATATGATGTGCAGATGTAGCTACATTTTGTTTTGAGCCCCACCATGATAATTTTACCAAAGAAAATATTCAGAGGTGTTATTACTAATCACCTATGACAGCTACCAATAAAATTGAGGAAACATTCAAATGTTTAATAAATTTGATTGAAGCATATTATATACTTATATAAATAACAATAAAACCCACCATAATCTGTTTAAAATGGAGAAGGAGGCTAACACAGGGTAATAGTGGGGGTAATTTGAATCAAAGTAAGTATGGAAATATCACAATGAAACCCCATTGTACAATTAATTAAATTAATAGTAATTTATAAAAGAAATTTAGCTTCTTGCTGATGAGTTTATTGATCTCCAACAAATCAAAAATGTTTGTGATAGCATATTAATAGTTTTTAGTAATCTATATGGGAAGTTCTTCGAATGGTCTATACTTCTTCCTTATATGCATTAAGAAGCATGGATTACTTTCTCTTGCTTTTCACAGGTGCTTTGCTAATGACCTTGCATCATTTGGCTCAGAGCTCAGAGACTTCCTCTTGGAAGCCTTCAGATCTTGCAGATTCAAGTCTATCTGATATTTAATCTCATTGCATTTTGAATTGTTCCTTCACATCAGTGATGATGGCTTGCATTTGTATATTTATGTTACTATTAATTTCTGTTTATGCACTCTATGAAGGACTGACAGTCCACTCTTTTGCTAGCCAGATAGCTGAATGGATAAATTAATACATGAATGAAAGAAGAATGAACAAATGGAGTAATACTAAAGTTCTCAACTGGTTTGTAAAGCTGTGATTTAATTTGTTATACTTGGTCATCACTTAATAAATGCTTTATATTTTGGAGCTATAAACAAAAAAGCAGCATTAAGTATTTCCATATATTATGTAAGTTACATTACATTTTATAACAGGTTATTTTACTTTGGGTTTTATTTTCTTTTTATCTTATTCTGATTTTATTTATGGTGCTTCACTAATAATAATAATAATAATCCTTAAACATGGGGATTAAAATTTAAGACATTCGAGCTAACTGGAACAAACTTTGTACTCAAAAACACACAAGCAAACTAAAACCAAAAAATACAGTGCCATTAACACTATACTGAAATAGACACCATTTCACACTTACTAATCCCATTTTTTCTGACTTCCTAGACAATGGCCCATTCAAAGTCTGTGTCTTTGATGCGCAGTAATGAGTGATCACCTCATATTGAGGGAAATAGCATTTTTTAAACCCCTTGAATATAATGCACTTACTAATCAAAAAATACTCTCTGGGTTCATTCTGTGAATATGTGGCTCTGTATGTCAATGCCTGTGGAACTACTCTTTTAGGACATTATATTGATGACCAACAGTTAGCAGGATGAGATTAAGTTATCTTTTTTGATGTGCGCAACTTCAGAGAGAAGCAATTATAGTTCAGTAGACCATTTTGAAGTTACAGATAACCACTTAATTTAAATACTTCTGCTGAACAAGGAAATTATATTTTGGTCTGTATAAAAAAACTGGATTAAATATTGATTGTATGTTTGCTTTTAATCATCTGGAAAAGTAAATAACTTGTTTAACTTTGTATAAATGTAGAAAGTAGTACATGCTATAGTTTTCATTATTGTAGTTTAATTTTAAAAATTGCTTTGGTTTTCTTTTAGGTTGTTAAAAGTTGCACAAGACAAACTATTTCTGTTTCAGTCTGATTTCAGTTGACTTAATTCTTCATCACGATGAATGGTTCTTGTTACTGTTCTTGTAAGTCTATGGATACTTCATCTCTAATAATACCTTAATAGACTTTATCCTTATATAATGGTATTTATTGACTTAAAAATAATGTTAGTCTTAAACTTTAATCTAGATGGCTATTTGTGTATCTGTTTCTTTGTTTAACAATTTATATTCTACCACTAAAACATTTTATTTCTGGCTTATATGGCTATATGTGAAAAAGGCAAAGAGAGTTTATAAGTAAGGAGAGATGTGAATGCCCATACATCGACAAATATAGGTGCATGATGTATTGGCATAATAGTAAGAGAAAATATTTTGCAACTATATAGAGACTTATATAAATTGTGGCCACAAAGTCAGGAACCTGTAGAATTGTAATTCATCAGCGGTCTAGAAATTAGCTTTGAAGAAACCCATTCATACTAGTTACCTGTTAATAAACACATGTTTTATATAAGGTTAAAAACAATAAATTTGACAATTTCTGCTGATAGTAGCTATGTTCTCCTAAGATAATAAACCAGACAGCTATGTAGACAAGGGTTTACCATTGTTTATCACAGCAACAAACCTGGAAACAATCTAAATACTTATCAACAGTGAATATTAATTGACTGCCATTTAAAAAAAAAAAAGCAAAAACAAGGTATAGTTCTATTTCACATCACATTGTCTAAAAGGCCAGACTAGATCTAAAGAAACCATCATGCATGTTTGGTATATGTGTTTTGTGAGTATATACTGCAGTAGTATATGTGCAACTCACAGCTGATTAAATTTTTAAAAAAGAATATTGCTCAATTTTTAAAAAAATTTTTATTCATTTATTCACATGTGCATGCATTATTAGAGCCATTCCTCCCCTCTGCCCTCCACCTCCTACCTCTCATCCCCACCCCACCCCACTTCCAGGCAGAACCTGTTCTGCCCTTATCTCTAATTTTGTTAAAGAGAAGACATAAGCAATAACAAGAAAGACAAAGCATTTTTGCTATTTGAGATAAAGATAGCTATACAGAGAGATTTCTAGCATTGCTTCCATGTACAAATGTGTTACAACCCAAGTTGATTCATCTTTACCTGACTTTTTCACTAGTTCCTGATCCCCTTCCCCTATTGACCTCTGTTGCTTTAAGGTTTCTGTATTAGTTCCTCTGCAGTGGGGACATCAAACACCCAAGTTTTTGATAGTAGCTGCCTCTGGGGGATAAAAGGGTAAAATTAGATGCAATGATGAATTTCCTTATATCACTTTATGAGCTAATGAGACTATAGAGGTTTTTTGTATTTTTTTATATTTTGAGATTTTAAAAAAGGTACCAATCCAAAAATTTCAGACTATATGGCCAAAATGATTTAATATTTTTGTTCTACATGAGAACAAATCTAAATTTCTTTAATCATGTCCTGTAAAAAAAAAAGCATTCTATAGGAATCCAATTAAAAAAAAATAATAATCCAACTACAGTCCACTAGGAACCTGGAGTTCTCAAACTATTGGGTACATTGAAATTGATGCCTTTGTGATTCTGACTTACTAATGCCTCACCTGACAAGGGTGATTGAAGACACATTGAGGTAACTAGCTATCCAGATATTTATTTGGTAAATTATCAGTTCTGTGGAAATTTTGGATTTATTAAGCAATTCTATTGCTTAAAAATGATACCTATATTAAAGGATCTTGAAAAAAAATGAAGCTTTTAAAATTTTCATGCTATCTTCTAATTTTATACATGCCTTCTACAACTCCATTGTTTGTTTTTGAAATGTAATCTTTTAGGGAGGCCTTGCGTGGTGGCACATACTTCTAATTCCAGCTTCTCAAGAGGCAGAATCAGGAGAATAAGTTTGAAGCCAGCTTAGGCAAAGTTAGTGACATCATGTCTCAGAAACAAAATACAAAAACAAAAGGTGTTGGGGTCTTTCTCAAGAGGTACAGTGTGAAACCATGTATTCAATCCTCAGTACCTCAAGAAAAAAGAAAAAAAGGGAAAGGAAAAAGAAAGGTGGTAGACTATGCAGTTAGCATGAGGAGGACCTTTGGTTCTATCCTAGTCCCCTCTAAAACAGAAAAGAAAATGTAATCTTTTAAAGTGAAGAAATGTCCTTTTCCTCAACCTCCATCAGTTTAACAAAAATAATCTAGCAGTAATCCAACAAAAAAAATAAAGAATTATGAAATGTCTCTCATAATCTGTTGTTGAATAAGACATGTCTTTGCATCTTTTCTTCCTATGAATTCCTTGGGTGGCATTAAATGAAGTCCACAATGAAGTTTGTTTTATATTTATTAAATTCTCATCAATTATTTTAAAATAATTGGAGTACAGACTTAAGCAAAATGCAATTTTATGAAACTAATGATAAATTTTAAAAGTAGACCTTAAGACAGAACAAAACAGTTGAAAAGCTGTAAAAACTACATTTGGATTATATTTTAGTTTTATTAATAAAAATATTTATATTATAATAAGCTATAAAAATCCTGTTATAATTTTTTAAATTCACTTACTTGACAAAAATCTCAGTGTTAAAAATGATCATTACATTGGAAAAGACACCATAATAACAAAATACAAAAGAGATCTTTCAATATGTATATAAAGATACATATAACTTTAGAAGAAATTAAGACTGTTTGCAATAATAGCTGTGATTAAGCATGAAGATGAAGTTTAATATACAAAATTCAATATTCTTGACCTCCTGTACCAAAGAAATATGTGGATTGGTCATCGGAGTGACTGTGGAAGAAAACGTGTCACATTCTACTCATGCTAGGAGGGCTTTGTTCATTTTCTCTAAGGAATAACTTTACTCTCATATAAAATGTCAAATATTTTTAACTAGAATAAATGCATCAAGTCTTTTTCTGACATTTTCAGCAGTCGCATATCATATGTGGGACAAATGACAAGTCTGTGTTAACTAACAGAGAAGCACACTCTCCTACTGAATTGCCAACATACTCTCAGTCCCAGTTAAACCCACCTATTTATTTACTCTCTCTGCCTCTGTGTGTAGGCATAGAAGTGCTGAGTGGGGTGTGGTCAGTGTTAAAAGAATCACAAATGATGGAGGTAAAAGCTGTTTAATGAACTGAATGAGGCACATGCAACTTTTTTGTTAAATAATTTATTAGACAAAGTTACATGCTCAAATGTATCACCTAAACCTAAACACAAATTAAGTATTTTCTTCCATCATGAAATGGATTTACAATTATGTAGCAAACTATGGTGAATGGCACAATCAGTAGCAAATTGCTGCTCCATAAGGGTTCAGTCATCATTTTTAATGCTGGGGAATTGGTCTTAATATTTAGAAGTACAACTACATGAGTATATAAAATAGAACTTGTGACTTGGTATATAATTTTCCATCTGTTACTATACCCTTTAGAAGGGTGATTGGGAACTACTGCTTCAAAAACTCACATTCTTCATACTTTTTGTCTTTTCTGAGCAGCTCCTTTTTACTTTCTTTATCCTAACTCCAAACACTACTACTTTGGAAGAAAGCAAAATTGAAACTGACACACATTAGAAATAAGGGTGGGTTTGGGCAAAGAAGTTCCTTGTCCCAATCATAACTCTGTCAGTGCTGTTTCCTAGAGTTCTGTGGCTTGTGAAACATTAGTCAGGACTAAGGGTAAAAATGTTGGTGATTCTGTCTCTTCTACCACTAAAAATGTAGAAATGACAACCCTGGAAGATAAATCATATTAGATTATTGAAAAATGCCAGGCTTGGCACACGCCTATAATCTCAGCACTCAGGAGGCTGAAGGAGGAGGGTTGCAGGTTCGAGGCCAGCCTGGGATATATAATGAGTTCAAGGCTGGCCTACACCCCTATTAAATGATGAAGATCGCCTTAGTTTGTCTTAGAAAGACTGAAGAATATATGGAAGATGTATTTTAAGACAGAAAGTTACTGTAGTACCGTACGACAAAGCAGTTTTCAAAGAAGTTTTGGAAGAAAAGAAAATAGAGAATATCTCCTCAGAGGAGCAGTAATATTTCCAACTGAACAACCTGCCAGTGACGCCACCTCATGTTACCTAGGGAAGAATAACAGTAATAATGATAATATAGAGTTTAAGGGTAATCCCAAAGTTCACCCTCCCCTAGATGAGAAGAAATTAATGCTTGAAGAATTGTTCAGTAATGGATAACTTCTCTTTAGTTTAGTTGGGAAAAGAGTAATTTTTAGAATCAGAGAGCTTAATAAATCACATCTACTTTTCCCTTTATCCTACTGCTAAAATTTTCCTCACTTAATTTTTCAGTGACTATAATTAAGTTATTCTCAGGCTTTTGTGATTAGAGGTCATTTTCACCATTCAAAAAACAAGTGGTTACACTTATACTTGTATGAATAAAAGTTTCCTTGAGCATTTTCTCCCTTCTTTTATTAAATTCATGCATGAAACTTCAAGTATTATTCTGCTGAGGTATATCACAAATGATATGCAAAAGGACCAGGTTTAGGATAATTATTTAAGAAATACTTTTAAAAATTCATCAACATTTTTAAATATTGCATTGTAATTGGGCATGTTCCTTCAATTTTCTCACTTCATGATAAAATTTTAAACAGAAATACCTTGGAATATGTGTGCATCAAAAAGACATGCATTATAAATGAACCATAATTCATTATAGAGAATAGATAACAATTAGTTCATTGTTCATGTCTTAATCCTTGGTTAACAATGTATCTACTACTGTTTGACTCTAAAAAATATATACCATTCTGTGCTTTAAATATAAATTTTTATTAGTTTGTGATAAGTCAAAAAAGCAAGGAAGCAGTTCCCAAATTCACACTTCTTGCTGAAAAAAAGACCTACATTTTAATTAAGCACCATAACTGAGTGAGTTATAAGAAAAAGAGCACAAATCATTTGTAGTACAAGTTTTCACATTTAGATATTGTCATTATAGATCTTTAAATTTTAACATAATTTTCAAAGCTGATTTTGAAATTTAAAGGAATATTTGCCAATTCTATAATATATTTTATAATGTTTAGTCCTTAATTTAGTGTGTAATTGAGTGTGTTTCATATATATGGCCTTCAACTAGAGAAGAATAACACATAGAGAAATTGTGCTCAAATTGTACACCCAAGTTTGTTTGATTGGAATTGGTATTTACATTCTAAATGAGTTTTGTTCCATCCAAATTACTGTTTTGTCAATTAACATAACTTACCTACTCCATAGTAAGTGATACTTTATTTTGAAAGACTGACGCTTCTATTTCAGACGCTTCTCTGAAACAGAATAGATAATTTGTAGATTTTCAATAAAGGGTATCTGTGTGTATGTGTGTTTGTGTACATATATACACAAGTACTGAATTCATACTTTGAAGATTTGAAAAGTGTTTTTAATTCTTTACACAAAAGCATGAAACATTGGATATGGTTGCAAAATACTGCATAATGAATTATATTGCCCCTCTCAGATTTTCTCTGAAGTCTGTTATTTGTATGTTAGCTATATGCTCAGATGTTGAGAGTGTAAGTGAAGTACCCTGGAAAGTATCACATGATGGCACTGTTTCCATTTCCACATTCAATATTATGAAATAAAGCTATAATAAACTCGTATTAAGAATGGGATGTAATGCCAATGTATTTTGTATAATTTATGTAAAATAAAAATCTAAGCACTGTGGTTATTAATAGAGGTACTAAGGTATATTCATAGATTTTTCACAAAGTATTTGGTAAAAGTTTGCATATTTATTATGCTTGTAATTTAGATCACAAAGAAACAATTTATCTAGAATACTAAAAATTTTGGCCTGACAGAAAGCAGTCTAGTTAATTACTTGAGTTGCTTTATGCATTATTTTTTTAAATGGCAAACTGTATTTTACATTTCACCTTCATTAGGAAGAAATATTTCTATATCACAGATGAGATTTTCCTGTGGTAAATATGATCATTTATACAGAAGTATTTCTGAAGAATGCAAAGAAAGGATGAAAATAAGGCTAACTAGAGGAAAGAATATGGGTCAGTGGTTGAAGGGATCAAGCTTAATTTTAAAATGCACGAAATCTAAGTGCGGCCAACCTGAATATTTAGAGGGTTCATTAATCTGAGAAATGTGAACATTAAATGGTGTGTGATTTCAAATACCATAATTTATTATGGTAAACAGCCTCTCCACAACAATAGGCCTGGCAAAAGTGGTGTCAAGTGATTATCATCTCAAGAGTGAAGGTACAACAAATTTCTATTCACAACAAAACAGAAAAAAGTGATATATCTCAAAGTATACCCTACGTGGATCTTGATATTTAAAGACAAATCATCAATCCGATTTCACCAACTTTTATCTTTAATAATGTATTAATAATAGTGAATATTGGTGTATCTTCCCAAGAGCACAAATGTGACAAAAAAAGACATAAAGCTGTAATCTGAGGAGAGGAAACAATGTCCCCTAGTTTTCTTAAAGAGCCTAATGGCCAGAAATTGGAAGTGCAGCAAGTGAGTGCTTTAAGAATATTCCAAAATGTTGTCAGTTTGTGTTATTTTTGTCCTGGCAGAAAAAAAAAAGATCTTGAACAATTTTCATTAACTTGATTCAGGAAAAAACATACCATAGGAAGTTTTCCTGCTATCATGTTTTAAAGACAATATGTAAAATCATCATACATGTAAAAAAATGACTAAGATTTATATTAATGCCAAAAATCTTAACTAGCTATGTTAGACATAAGCTTTAAAACTGTAATAATAAAAGAGACAAATTCCTTCTTCAAAAAATTGTATATGAAAGACAACAATTCACTCTGAATTTGTTGTAATGAATCATTTTTCACTTCTAGTTTTAAACAGTTGCATTCTTATGATAGGAGTAATAAGTAAACATATTGTGTTATTGATCCATCTTGACACAAGAGTTTCTTATACCTGATAGCTTCAAGGATATATTGGTGTCGTATCACTTATTTTGGGAAAGTGACAGATTGCAAAATACTTTTCGCATATGAGAAAAATTTAAATTTTGATGTTGAGGAAATTGTTGAAAAAATGGTTTGTGGTATATTGACAAGAAATACTCACAAATCTGTACTGCAGAAGAGAAAATATCCACTATAAGAATGTTCATTTGTCTTATGTAAGAAGGGATGGGGAAAAAACCCACAGTACTGAAATGGGAGATTTCTATGTTCACTGTATTTCACCATGCAAATTACTTGCAGTTTCCAAATGCCAGTGTTACTTTTCAGGACAAATTTCACACAAAAGGAATTCAGTGATTATTCATCCAGTTTAATTAATTCAATTAAATAAGTCTGATGCTGTCAGGTGTTCTTTTAATAATTGAATCAACATGCAGATACATAATAAGCATAAAAGCGTTTCTATGGCTGCAGTTAATTTAGATCCAAAAGAATCTGCTATTCCTCTACATTTGATATAGATTATTCTATAATATTTCAGTAATGGGTTGCACAAAGGCTGGCTTTTAATTCTTTGCTTTCTCGAATGTCTTTATATATAATGGTTTAAAACAGAAGGTGTTCAAGAGAGGGTGACCTTTTTTCCATTACCATGGTTCCTGTCATTAATGCATAATAATTTTCTTCAGAAGTCTGGAAAAATGTGTATGTGTGCAATACATAGCAGGTATGAATCAAAGCATCTCAGTGAAAGTTTAGAATTGTCTGTTATTACTTTTAAAAAGGAAAGATTCATGGGACACATTTTATTGTTCTCAACATGTATTTATTTTTGGTACTATAAATTCTTAAACTATTTCACATATTCTAATCAAACTGAAAAAATTGGATTTATGCAATAGGAATCTTACTAATAATCTGAAAATAATATACTTTACAACTAAATTTAAATCAAAGAAGGCTCATAGTTTTGATTTTTGCACAAATGTAACCTCATATATAGCATTAAATTACAAAAAGAATATTAATGCTATGTAAAGGAAAAAGACTGGGGTAAATGATTTACTTGGAGTTCTCAGCAGTGCTTGATGTCATAATTATTGTAAATATTAATTGCTGTGCTAAAAATGTAAGCAAGCCGATTTCGTATTAGATGAAAAATGAAAATAGACTGTGTACTGGTAAATAGATAATCATACAAAAGTAATTGGGGTTTTAAAACCCCAATCTATTCTGCCAGCATGAGCTCGTTTGCATGTTAATCACAAGAGTGATTTTCTACTTCACAAGGAAGTCCACACTCTTTCATAACCACTTTTAATTGCATTTAAAATGATTCAGGTTTGTAACATTAGAAATGAAGGCGTATCTGTGTCAAATTAATAAAAATGTCCCTGAAAATCTTTATGGACTATAAATACTCAAATATTTTAAGGACTTCTATTTTTAATTGGAATATGTAGAGGCCCATTATATATTTTGAGTGTTATTAATGATAGCATAGCTTTGGTTCAATGTGCCAATTTTAAAAGACAGATCATTTAAAATGTAGAGTATTTTATTATGTTTTCAATTATGTGGAATTTTCTTTAATTTTAATATGCACATACATATATTGAAACTTAATTTTAAGTTTTTACAGTAAAGTATGAGTTCACAATAAAAGAATGTAACAATGATTTTTTTTAGATTACTTAGTTTTATAAATTGTTATGGCAAATGACTTCATTGTCCAGTCTTTCTCAGATACACACCCTCAAAATTAAATTTTTACCAGGACTAATAAGCTTTTCAATAACAAAATGTAATGCTGGAAGTTATTATTTTCACCTGCGAGTATTTTTAATATTACCTAAAGGCCCTTTATTATTTACAGTGAATAAACTATCATTTAAAAACTATTATGGAATAAGAGAGTGTATAAAATGCAAAAATTATTTTTTGATTTTAAAAATCATCAAAGTCATATATTTGCAGAACAAATGTAAATGGTATTTTAGTGTTCACATCATGAAAATTTTTCTAACTTTCTCTGTAATATGTAATAAGTAAATGTCAGTTATGGCAAAATTACTTATTTCAAAACATAATTGCATTTTTGGTAAATTCAACAAAAATATAGTCTTATTGATCATAAAGCTACAAGAGCTAAATTCTAGTCAAGATGTTCACACAGACACACAAGCATGCACATGTCTATATACATATTTGATGAAAAGTTTGATGATTAAAGAAAAAGCACTCATAATTTAAAAAAGAGTTTATTTGCTTTCATCACCAGGTGTTCTTTCTAATATAAATGACCACGATGATGTTTCTATAGCATAGCTTGAGGTGCTCTGGAGATTAAAACTACCCAAACAGATCTATTAAATTTTTCATGGGGAGGGTCCACAAGGGATAATAAGCCAATATTTCTTGTCCCATATTCCAGATGTTTTATGTAATTCTGCATCTTTCTAAACTAAATCGTAGCTTTTCCAGAAAAAACTACACTATGGAGACTGAGATGAAAGGCAAGAGCTGTTGAAATGTTAATTTTACTATCTGCTGTTGAGGTCTGCTACCTTTTTGTATTTTTTTCTTACTCCCAGTGCTCAGTTCTGTTTTATGAATGTTGTGGTATTTCAGTTGTTTGAAGTTTAGAAACTAAGAGCATGACTTTGACTTAACAACACAGAGGCTACATAGTATATGCCAATATGATAGGTAAACTGCATGCTAGTTATTCTCTTTAGACTTTACTGTATTAAGAATGATTTAAATGTTATTGCAATCATGGGTTAGGTAATATAAACATGGTTGATTTTTTTCCTTTGAGCTTTAAAAATCATAGACAAATGATAAAATAAGGAAGAAAATGATTGATATAAATGAAGCTGTTTAGTTCATAGCTTTAGTTAACTCCAGGTTTGATTTGTTTTCACAGTCTTCCACCCTGGGACCATGGCTTTACTTTCCCTCAAGAGTAACTGGATGCAGGTTACAAGTTGCATCCCTTCTAAGATGATTGACCTGAAAGAACTGTCCTGCTTCTATGGACGTAAATCCTTGCTCAGTTCTAGGGCACAGTATAGCTTTGTAACTCTTCTATTCCTTTTACTGAGTTCATAACTATTTATGGGAAAATGTTCACTTATTTTATTTATTTGGGGGAATATTGCTCTTTAATATAGTCAGAGTAAAGTGCTATTTCCTTTATCCTGGAACTCAAGCTATTTTGTACAAACTTCCTTTATGGGGTGGGGCTTATTACACTTTTAAGATATCTTATGTGGTAGGTGACTATAATTTAGTTTATGTTTCTGCAATAATCTATGTCTGCCTCACATCTACAGCCTTGACTTTTTCAGCAGATAACTCACATTGGCTATTTGAATCTAAATAGCAATCCATAGCCTAGTTCTGTGGGCAGCTCACTGAAAAAAAAGCTCCAGAATTTGTCAGTTCCCAATATTACTTAATTAAAACAATATTATAAATAAACCCAATGATTTCATTAAAGAAACACTGGTTAAAATAGTCATTTGGGTAAGGCAAAGATAAAAAAGCTTATGGTGGTGATTTCTTCTGATACCATAAAACTGTTTTATATAATTGCTTGGTTTCACATCAAATTGTGAAGATGTTGATCTTCTCTTTCTGAGAAGTTGGAGAGGCAGTAACTTGTGTCGTGAAGGTATTATATTACCTGGAGAAAGTTTAACTCGTAACCAATTCATGACATGTATAACACTCACTAAATAGCATGTAGAAAATAATAGCACTTGTGTTGTAGACAGAAAAATGTGCAAAAATGGATAGTAAGTGTATTTTCCTTATTACTTTCCATTATCATCCAATTGAACATCTACAATATGTTCTTTTAATTTTGGCTTTTGAATTCAGATATATATTTTTTTGTTCAAACTGACAATCCTGAGTTGACAATTAAAACATTTGTTGCAAACTAATTTGGCAAAGTACCTCACGAACCTTCAAGAGTTGGATGCAGATGGGAGTCGTGGGTCATGTCCCTATTCCCAGAACTAGAAAGATGGAGACAGGAGAGTTCGAGGCCAGCTTAGGCTACATAGCAAGACTCTGTTGCACATAAAACAACAAAGAAAAGAAAAAAGTTGGAGGCATTCGAAAATTAGGTTTGATTCTGTAGTTGGTAGCATTTGCTGGTAGTACTTTTTGAGGTTTGCCTTTACAAAAGTTGATTTTTGTCACATTAATTTAGCAATAAAAATGTTACCTCCTAACATTTGCACCCTTGCTGTGTTTCACACCATCTTAAGAATTAAATTTCTGCAGTGTTTTAATTTATACAAGTTTGTCCTGTATAAGTCAGTGAAACTTTGAGTTCAACCTCTGAACTTCACCATTGTGTTATTTCTGAATCCTTTATTGTTTTTTTAAAATCAAGTTAGCAACTTTAGAGCTATAATATATTTAGGAGGATCCAAGATATTTGTTAATAGGCAAGGATGAGGTTGAAAAAATGATGTAAAATATCCTAAGTACAATATTTACTAACTTAATAAGACATCATCTTTATTTTATAGACAATAAATGAAGAGTAAGATTACCAAATACAGTGCATTTCACCTAGCATAATATGTTTATTATATATATATATAATATGTTTGTGAACAAACTTATGTATAATTAAGAACATGGGTATAGATACTTAAGCACATAGGTAGAATATAAATAAGATGCTTACATAGATATATCCAGGATAGTTCAAAATAAACAAACAAATCTAACAACACACCTAGAAGGATAATTTCTTAATTTGTACTTCAAGTATTTTTCAAAATAATTCCTAGCCAGGTGCCAGTGGCCACATCTGTAATCCTAGCTACTCAGGAGACAGAGATCAGGAGAATGAGGTTCAAAGCCCCAGACAAATAGTTTGCAAGACTCTATCTTGAAAAAAAAAAAAAAAAAAAACCCATCCAAAAAAAGGGCTCGTGGAGTGGCTCAAGATGTAGGCCCCGAGTTCAAGCCCCAGTACTACAAAATAATTAATCATCATAATAATAATTACTAAAAAACCATGTAGGAGATGTTAATGATGCCTGTCAACAAATTATAAAATCCATAAATAGTGGTCCATGGATCTACTAGCTAAGCGCGAGTTCTGTTTCAATTTTTCTTCCTAACTTGAAGAAAAGAGAAATGTTCATTTCCTCATTAGTTTACTAGACATTTTAAGGAATCTTTTTCCATTCTTCACTTTTATGGTTAACACTCTGACTGGATCAGCTGCCAGGCCAACACTGTATTTTATAGTCTGCTCATAAACTTGTCCACCTGGCAGTAGTTTTGAAGGCTCAAAGAAATCTCTGCCAAAGTCTGCTAGATTCTTGTGACTAGCTGGGAAGCTGGTTATCAGGAGTTTAGGTTCTATTCCTGTCCTGGGACTGAACCTCCTATATGCTTCATTTTACACCTTGATAAAAACGGGTAACTAAGTCCTTTGAGGATATAACATTCTCTGCCAAAGGCTTTACATAAGTGTAAGGTGTTACTGTTCATTGATTCACAAAGTTTTGTAAGGTGCAATGGCTATTACTTGAGTAGCAGTAGAGACCCATCTTGGACTTGGAAACACTAACAAAAAATTTCCATTATTCCCTTAATTTTCTAAAATTCAAACAATAAATTTTTAAGAGGTTTTAAATGGAAATTATTATCCATGCATGACATAGTCGCTTAAATCTCCAGATTAAAATAATCTACAATATTATTGTATTGCACAAAATAGTATTGAAATGTTCATTTTAAGTACCTCAACACATACACATACATACCCGTGCTCGGGGTTGAACCCAGGGCACTGTGCATACCAACCTAGCACTCTTCCAAAGCATACATCTCTAGCCCCAGCAACGCCAATTTTTGTTCAATATAGTTTTAGTTCCAAAGTAGCTTATTACATTTTAATTCCTATGCTAACAATTGCATCTTTCCACATTTATCGTATTATCACATTTATGAACATTTACTTAAAAGAATGAGACCAGTGACAATGATGAGAATTCATTTGCTGCAGGAAGAGGGTAGTTTAAAGAAAACTCCCAACAACTTCCACAGAACTCAGCAGTGTTCTGAATTTGGGTCAGATTCTTACATTATTATATTATATGCCAACTGGCATATAATCTAGATGTCCAGTTAGGTTTTGAACTTAGTATGCTTTGACTCCCATGACCAATATTTAAAGGGTGAAGAAGTTATGGAAAGAACCCAGTCTATGGTGTCGCTACCAAATTTGAAAAAAAAAAAAAAAAAGAGACTCAATATGTGAGACCTAATTTCCCAAAGAGCACAAAATTGTTTTGAGCATGCAAATGGCAACAGATATATTTTAAATTATTTTGTGAACAGTTTATAGGCATGGACCTTAATGCAAACTCAACAGCACATTCAAATTCAAGTTGAAATGGAATCTCCACATTATTGTGAAAGTCTACTTTCATCTCATAGCTAAAAATCTGCAAGTTTGGATCAAACTTTTATTTATTCTTTCTGGTAAATAGTCACCTGTTGCTATTAGAATGTATTAGTTCATGAAAGGTATCACTCCCCTAAATAAGTTCATCTAGAGCTTGGGGATTTTCCATGTTTATTTTCCCTTCTGGCTTTGTTTAGTAAATTTCAGATTCCCCCGTATACAGTTCAATAAAGGTCAATGGATTCCCCCCCAAAATTAAATATGAACATTTACTTACAAAAAAAGTAAAAGTCTTTAGATAAATGTCTAGAAGTGAGAAAATTTGCTGAAAATTAATTCTGAAGTTAAAAGATATCTATTTTTAAGGCTTTGCAGAGCTATCGTGAAACTAGCCTCAGAAATTTTCCCACTGATAATGCTTGATTGGTATGTGAAATTGTTCTATTTATTTCACTTCAGAGTGATTTCCTGACCAGTCTGGTTACTACTGTCCAAATCCATTCTCTCAAGTCTCTCAGGAGACTGGACTACCTTCTGTGGTTTCCTCCCTCCCAATATTGAAGAAAAACTTTAAAGTGATAATAAAAAGCGTTTCTCAAAAAATAATGGTTAAATGATAATGATCATGCAATGATAACATTTTCTTGATTTTATTTTGTCATATTTTTCAAACTATTTTTCAAGTTTACTATATTCTTATACTCTGTGAGAAGAAAATGTTCAGAATTCTAAAATTGCTTAAAATACTAAATTTTGATAATACAGATAATGTTAAAGATAACTTATTATGCACTAACTTTTCTCTACTTTTTATTATCATCCATATAATACAATTTTTGGATTCCTCAAATTTGCTTTGTTTTTTCATTTTTGTTGTACTAGGGATTAAGCAGGTGACCTACCACTTCAGCTACATCCCATCCCTTTTCTTCTTAATTTGTTTTTGAGGTGGAGTCTTGTTAACTTTGCCCAGGCTGGTCTCAAACTCTTAACACTCTTTCTGTGCCTTCCAAGTAGTTATGATTGCAACTTGCTTCCTCTCCCCTCCATCCCCTTCCTTCCCTTTTTCTTTTCTTTATGTTTCTTTCTTTTCTCCCTCCCTCCCTTCCTCCCTTCCTTTTATTTTTATTATAACTGATAAAAAACATAAAACTGATCTTAAAATTGACAAAATTGTACATATTAATGGGGGTGCCATGTAATGTTTGATATATGTTTGTCTCCTGAAACATGTATCAGTTCTTTGTGATTAAAAACTTTCAAAATCCATTCTTCCAACTTTTTTGAATTATAAAACATTATAATCTATTTTCACCACATTCTGTAGTAATACCCCAGAGCTTCTTACTTCTTTCTAATTGTAATTCTCTATCCACTATTCCTGGCCTCTATTTACTATCATTCTACTCTCAGCATCTATGAGATTAACATTTTTAGGTTCCACATTGAGTGAGCTCATCTGGTATTTGTCTATCTGTACCTGATTTATTTCACTTAAAATAAATGAAGTCTCCAGTTTCATCCATGCTGTTTCAGATGACAGGATTTCATTCTTTTTATGGCTGAGTAGTATTCCAGTAGATGTATGTGTCACATTTTCTTTATACCTGTAACAGTTGATAGACACTTCAGTTGTTTCTGTTTCTTTGTTATTGTGAATAGTGCTACAACAAACACAGAAGCACAGATGTCTCTTCAACTCACTGATTTCATTTATTTTTAATACTTAACTCTTAGCAAAATTTCTGAATAACTAGGAATTTCTACCTGTTTTTCTCCAAAAGCTGTCTCAACTTACATTCACACCAGCAAGGGAGCCAGGGTTTCTTTTTCATCAAGTGCTTACCTCACTTGTTATCTTTAGTCTTTTTGATATTATCCATTCTTACTCTTCTGGGACAGTATTTCACTATAACTTTGATTTGCACTTCTCTGATGACTAGTGATGTTGAACATATTTTCATATACCCCCAGCCATTTTCATGATTACTTTTGAGGAATGTCTATTTAGATCTATTTATCACATTTTAATTGGGTTACTTTTTTTTGCTAGTGAGATTTTAAAGTTCCTCATGTATTCCAGTTTTTAATTCCTGATTAGATGTAAGTTTACAAATATTTTCTCCCATCATCTAGGTTGTCTCTGTATTGTTGAGCATTTACTTTGATGTGCAGAAACTTTGTAGGTTTATGAAATCCCTTTTGCCTTGCCCATTTTTACTTTTGTTTCCTGTGTTTTTGGTGTCTTGTCTAAAAATCATCCTTGCCCATGCCCATGTCCCAGAGCATTTCCCTTATGTTTCTTCTAGTATTTTCATATTTTCAGCTCTGGCATTTCAGTCTTTGGTTGATTTTGAGTGGATCTTTGTAACCTGTGAGAGATAGGATTCTAGCTTCATTCTTCTACGTGGGCATCCCATTTTCCCTCCACCATTTATTGGAAAGACTCTCCTTTCTCCAATCTGCAATCTTAGCCCTGTTGTCAAAATCCTAGAAGGATTTATTTCTTAGGCTTTCTATTCTGTATCGTTGAACTCTGTGTCTTTTTTATGTCAATTCTATTCTGTTTTGATTACTATAACCTTTGTAGTGAAGTCAGGTAATTTAATACCTCTTACTTTGGTCCTTTTTGTTCAAAATAGATTTGACTATTCATGTTGTTTTGTGACTTCATATAAATTTTTTTTCCTGGTTTTGTTAAGAATGACCTTGGAGAGTCTTTGCTCCCATTTCCTGCATGGGGAACAGAAAATGTCTCTCTTCCCCCCCCTCCCCACTCCCCGCCTTTGACTATATTTTATCCTGTTACACTAAAATAAATCCTTGCTAAAACTTCCAAACAAATAAACAAATGAAAAAAAAAGAGAGAGAATGACCTTAAATGGGAATTACATTGAATTTGTAAATCACTTTGGGTATGAATATTTCATTAGTATCGACTCTTCCAATCCTTGTAGATAAGGCATCTTTCCACCTTTTTGTGTCCTCTTCAATTACTTTCATCAGTGTTTTATGCAAAATATTTTAAATATTGTCATTAAAACTAAGTATTGCCCCACGAATGCTATTTGTAAAATTTTTTGTGCTTTATCAATCATTTCCCCATATTTATAATACATTTCATTGTTGACAATTTTTCCCTTTTTTGGTACTGGGTTTTGGACTCAGGGCCTCATATTTGCTAGGCAGGCACTCTACCACTTGAGCCACTCCATCAGTCCTATTTGCTTTAGTTGTTTTTCAGGTAAAGTCTCATGTTTCTTGCCTTGGGAGGCCTGGACTGCTATCCTTCTATTTATCTCTCACAGAGCTGGGATGACAGGTATATGCTGCCATGTCCAGCCTTTTCATTCAGATTCAGTCTCACTAACATTTTGCCTGGGCTGACCTCAAATGGCAATCTTCCTGATCTCTGTCTCCCAGGTATCTGGGAATTTAGGCTTGCCCCACCATGCCTGGCTCATTGTTGACAGTTTTCTAAGGGTTACTCTATCTCTGCCTTCTTCATTGCCACCACCCTGTGTTACTGATGAAATTTTTTGCTCACAAAGGCAAAGGAAATACTTAAATAACCAACTTAGTGTGGAGAAGAACTGAGATCTAAGGTCAGTGTGCTTTGCTTCTGCCTATTTATTTGATCATTAAATGAAATGAAAAGATACAAAAAGGGAGGAAGAGATAAGAAATAAAATGAGTATGTGAAGAAAAGAAGAAAAAGGAATGTGGCTATAATATTGTAGTATGAAATGATTTACCCCTGGAGTGTTTAGTAAGCATTGGTTAAATAGAAAATAAAACCAACAGTGATTAATATTATGCAACATTGCTTTATTATCTGCCAGATAATGTACTCTTAAATGAATGTTCTCCACTGAATGGCTATGTATGATTTGCACTTGTACTTCTCTCACCTTACAACCTCCATGCTTGCATTTTCCATGACTGTGCTTCCTCAAGATATCTGTATCACACTTTCACTTTCTTCAAATATTTGCTCTATGTTGTCCTCTTAATGTTGCTGCCTAACCATTTAATTTAAAAATACCATAAACGCTTTTTTCTCTGCTTTCCCCCTTTTCAACTTACTGTGTCTTAACCATTACTAAAAATGATGTATACTTTACTCATTTATGTTTATTTTTGGTTGAATGTAGGCTAGAATATAGGCTAACATCAGGAATTTTTGTCTGTGTAGTTCATGGATGTGGACTCTGTGCCTAGAACTTTACCTGGTATAATTCTCAATGGATAATTATCAAATTGAATAACTAGTGTGCAGGGTGCAGTACCAGTATCAAAGAACTATGAGACCTGGTGATCACTGAAGATGCCTAAAATCTATCATTATGCTGTATCTGTGATTTTTGGCTTTACTCCTGTGAATATGTATATCTAAAATCAAAATGACAGGAAAATGGATGGTAGGGATATTCACTTTAAAAAAATCTTTGGAACTATAGCTTCATTCTTTGTTATGCATGGTCATATTGCAAAGATATTGACATTAGCACAGCACTCCACAGCAAAAAGAAAATGTATGAATTCATCATGATGTGCCTACATGCTTATTGGAAAGCATGGCATGATGCAGCTTACTCTTCCTTAGAGATATTTCTATTTTGCTTTAGTGCTCTGTGCACTATTTCAGTTAATCAGTGTTCCAAATGTAATCTGGGGTTTAGTGCCAGGTGGCATGCCTGAGACATATAAAGATTTTATGGATAACAGATGTAGAGAAATATAGAGCTTTCTTGGATTTACTGCAGACATATTTTCTTAAAAGCTACACAGAATAGTTATTCTGATAATCAGTGGTTTAAGAAAATGAAATTCCCTAAATGAAGTCATTCCAAATTCCAGTTGAATCCTTGTGAACTAGGTGTATACTGCTAAAGTTAGTGTTTAAAACAGAGGTAAAATAAGGTCTCTTATGTTGTCTGAGATGAACAGGCAAAATAGTAAAGCATCTAAACTTTGCACAGTCTGTTGGACATTCATGATCCTGTTTGCACTGTGCTGCACATTTTCTTTTCATCAGTTTCCTATCTTGTCCCATAAAATACAGTTCATTTAGAAACTACTACATTGTAGAGAATTATATGAATGAGAAAATGGTTTGAAAATGGAAATATTTAAAATTGCTGTACTTTAGAGTCAAGAGGATTTGTTGTGATAAGTAATATAAAATGGTTTCACAAACAAAAATACTAAAAATACAATTTTTACAACTGTTGCCATTAAAATGTGTTGCAATACTATTGTGGAGTTGTATAGTTTTCTGAAAATATTTCAATAAAAATAAACAATAGTGAAATTGGATGTGTCCCAAAAAGGCATTATTTTAAAAGTGTGTAAACTGGTAACAGCCTGTAATTAAATAAGCACATTCCATATGTGGCATTAGGGAAACCATTTTGTGATTTTTGATAGTTGCATATTATGTGGATAATTTTGTAATGTGCCATTATGTCTGAAGTTTTTTATTGTTATGGTGTACCTAACTTGTGATTATTTCATCTACAAAAGCTTAAACTAAAACTTCTTTCAAGGTAGCAGTTAACAGTTGTTTTCAAAACAAATGCTAAGTCTGCAAAGGCATTGATTAATACTATTTCTTTCCTTCTTTTCTGGCAGTAAGAACTTGATTTATGTTCATGTTCTGAATTTCTTTCGTATTCCTAGAATGGCTGTTGAAATCTATACTTTATATGATCTCATTAACTTCCTGCATTTCATTAATGACTGATTCTGTTTAGGGATTGGGGAGTGAAATATTTTTCATATGACACTACCCAAAATGAGTACAGTACGCCAGCTGCAGAAACCACAAAGCATCTGAGTTTGTGGTTTTTGAGGGTGTGAAAAGTTCAATTGCCTAAAGTAAAGCTTACATCTGTATTTATACCATATGGAAGTAGGACTACTGTAGACATAAAACAAATGCCAAATATATTATATTCTTATCAGTAGCCTTGGTCATGCATTGCATTTAATCTAGGATCACAAGGTATCTTTTTAACATTTGGCTACCTAATTATGATTTTTATAGTTATAAAAAATACCATCTTATATTTTATTCACAAAAGAAAATTTATTGTTCATAAATTTATGACAAATTTTTATGATTTTATGTTAACTATGGTTATATATTCCTGTTATGAAATTTTAAATAATTATGGTGTAGACTATCATAATTCTAGATTTTAAATTTTGTTTTACTTTAAAAATAATTTGATAAAGAGTAATTTTAAGTTAACTAACAGGTATTGTAACAGAAAATAAACTTAGCATAAATGAGAAGTCTTACATATACTCTAGGTGCTGATATAACTGTTATCTTACTTTGGTAACAACTATTTCAGTCACATAATACTATTTTGTAAATGTTGATTACAGAAAGTAGCATTAACATCCCCAGGAGCTGTTAACAGCTAAATATGACAGAAATTATAGACTACTTGTGTTCTCCAGGTGTATCGCAGGAGTCCTTTGAAGAACAAAATGCAGGAGTGTGCGTGTAATATACTTATATGCACATATAGATATTTATACACACATATAAATAGTATAAATATATATGGATATAGATATGTATGAGAGGAAAAGGATAAGACATTCACACTCATTTCTAATTTTACATTTTCCTTGATAGATTTGCAGTTTATTCCAGATTGGTCATGAAAAATGATTAATTGGCTACTTTCAAACTGCACCAACAGTTTATACCTTGAAATTGGTATTCAGACATTTGAGATTATATCAAAAGGAGAACTTAGGAAATTTCCTCAAATAATAGGCATCTGTCTTTGGAAAATGTATGACAAATGGATAGATGAGTATTTTGTACTTCCAAAAAAGTATGGATTTATTAAATACCTTTAATTGCTGTAGTGTTGATTTCGACAACTGCCTTTGGTGAAGTAAGTTAGTGGAAGAGGCAGGTGAGGGATGCTGGGATGGATTTATTGGTATAGAATAAGCTATTTATCAGGAACCAAGATCTTGATAGCCAACTCTTACTTGGTTGACGTAATAGTCTATCTTACTTGGTTGAAGTAATAGTCTATCTAAGCACATTATTTAAAAATCTTGCCAAGTGAGAAAATGAGTTCTGAGAGAAAAAATGGTGAAAAAATAGAATTTCAAAGAAACTCTGAACCATACAGACACTTCAGGAAACTTGTTAATTGAAAAATAAATCAGTTGCAGAATACAGCCATTTCTAGACATTCTAACCATATAAAAACTCACTTACTCTTTTTTTCTTTTTATTCTTATTGCTTGAAACTACACACAATATTCTTAATATAACCATTCTGTTAGAGAGATACCTGGTTTATAGTAAGAATTGCTAAAGATATCTAACTACTTTTACAACATTAATAAGTAAAGAACTTAAGTGAGAGTTTAAGTATTAGTTCCCAATGTTGGAAGTGTAACTTTTTTTTAATGTTGATGACATCAAAGCCCACAAGTTTACCATTCTGGGCTCTTTTTTATCCCTTTCTCATTTTTCTGTACTTTTGTTAGTTGATTTATCTTCCTTTCCTATGCTTCTCTTCTCCAAAAATTTTCCCTCTCTCTTGACCTCTACCTTCAAATTTTTCTCCCACAGATGTTTAGGCATGCTTTCCTCATAGCACTAAAAGTGCTGGTGCTCTTGTACAATTACATCTATTTTTATTTCCAAGTTTTCTCTCCTTTTTTTTTTGCTTTTTTTCTTGATCCATGCTTCTTGTTCTCATTCTATTTTTCTAGGAGCTTTAGTAAGTCAAACAAATTTGGAAATTTCTCACTTATCCATTGCGTAGCTTTGAACCAGCTGTTTCTGGTTCCTATTAACAAGATTTGTAATCTTCTAAGAGCCAAATGAGCCAAATGGGCTCATAATGGAACCCACAAATTTATGATAACAAAGGGACCCAAATATATTTAACAGCTAGACATTTAAAATTCTAGTTGTCAATAATACTTAGAGACTCATCAATACAGTTCATACAAGTTGAGTCTACAGTTCTAGAGAGGCACAGTTGCATCTGTTGGAATAATGCATTTAACAATAGAATATTATTATTGAGGCAGTTTCATGCACAGTCCCATCCCAGCAGTGCTATAGCTTTACTATTTTTATGTGTATTTCTTAAAGTTACTACAACCACCTCAATGTGGACTTGAGATGGAACTCAGAGTTATTTGAAGTAAATGGTAACTGATTTTAATAACCCAAATTTTTATTGAATGATTAATGAATGAAAGCTTAGTGTTTGATAGTATAATTGTGTGGGAATAAATAATACATTTCAAAAGATAAAACACTGACAACATAATTAGAGAAAGACTATTGTGATTCTGTTTTGTTGTCAAGGAAGAAGAAGCTCAGAAGAGTTTAATAATAAGCACAAGGTCACAAATCAGTACATGGTGAAATAGGTAACCCTTCCAAAACCTGTATTCTTAACTCCTATGATACCTTTCATTGGATTAAAAACTTAGTTTATTTTTACCATTTATTCAGCTTTTCTTTTTGGTAGTATATATCTGAATGCCTAGTATGTAAAATATCCTAAAATTATTTCTAAGATACTATTTAAAGGACAATGGGATTTTATTTAATATATTTTTATTGTCTCACTTATTTTATTAAAAAGGCAGTAATATTTTTTGCCTTAGATCTTCACTTATGTATTAGTTACATGTTTTATAGTTAATTAAATATGAAAATGCGTATTTATAAAGAAGCCTACTGGTATGAATAGGGTTTATTAATTCAGTTAGTTTAAAAAATCCTGGGTTAATCTGATTTGTTACACTTACAGTGTTTTAGAATCATAAAATAATTTTATAATTATGAATTACACATTGATTAGATTGATTTCAAAGGATGACCATTGTTGGACTTTGAGATGTCTCTTGAGAAAATTCTATGAAACAGAATTCATGTCTTATATAAAGAGAAAATGACTTTAAAATATCATTAAGGATCTGTATAGCACTATATATCTGGAGTAAATAGTGCTTACCAAAAAATGAGTGTGTTATATTTCTCTTTTCTTTAAACACTGCATTACTATTTTTGTCTTACCAAACATTTTCCTTATATGAAGCTATTTCTTATTCAGTGTTATTTTCATATACTACTAACGTCAGTCAGAATGAAGCTGGCATGGTTCCTTGGTTAATGTCCCTTTTGTGGGAATTTAGCTTCTGTTTCAGGAGTTTCTCAAAACATAGTTGTCTCTAACTCCAGAGGGGAGGGCCAACTAGGTAGGCAAAGGTATTTGGAGGGACTCACAGAAAGCAAAAATACCTCTTTTTTGTGTTAATATATTTATTATGTAAACAGCTGCTATGGATTATCCTGCCACAGCTTATTTAACTGCATTAAAAGCATTTATGAAGTCATCTTATGTTTCTTTACATCAATAGCATTTAGTATCCAGTAATCCTTGTCTGTTGCAATGTGATTTGACCAAAACGCTAAATGTGTTTATAAACCTAAAAGTAGGAGCATTAGAAAAAAAGAAATTTACACCATTATTTTCAAAAAATATATAGAATAAGAATAGTACATCATATCAACTAAAAACTCAGTAAGTTTATTGTAATTAAATATAAATACCTGGCAATTATGTCTTAAAAAGAATTCTGTCTCCATTAAATAATAGATTTTGAAGAGTTCTTTAATGATAAATTAAAAATGCTAATGTTTCATTATCTGAAAAAGACTAGAACTCAATCCCATTTCACATGCTATTACTTAATTTTCTTAAGTTTTATGAAATATATGTATATTCATTATATTTTACTTTGTTTCATCAAAAACATTTCTTCTCTATCATCATAAAACCCATAAAATACTAGTTTCCCCAATTTTATGTAAAATTTAAAATCTGGGTGAGAAATCATATTCTGTATTATTTTATAAGGTAGAATCCTTAGCATCTATATGAGTGTTTAAATATTTTGTCTTGGCAGTTATGACAGGATGCTGAATTAATGACACAGTCAATTTATCACATAGCAATATGATTAAAAGAAACAGACCAACATCTGTTTTTAAAAAGTTAATCAAGTTGTTTCACTGTACCAACTTGACTCTAATATCTAATACTCTAGTCTTAGGGGTAGAAAGATACTTTGTAGTGTACCTTAATTGTCAGATGTCATTTCTATGTCTGCACTAAAGGAAATTTCAAGTAAGACAAAATTAAGCCCATAACAATTGTTCTTAGAATAATTCTAGTACTTCTAAGTTTATGTTTATGCTTTTCATTACAAGACACAGATTTTCAAACTGGAAATCACAAGGTCTAATTTGAATGACCAGGAAAATGTATTCCTGAATCCTTTGGCCCACTAGATCCTGAGAAAGAAGAGGTTTTGTGACTGTTACTGCAATGAGGATAAGCCTTGTAGAAGTAGCTAATCCCCATCACCTGGGCTAGAGTTTCTCATAGACTACAAATCAGCTTCTCACCAACTATCAAAAAAAGAGACCTTTAACCAAACACAGAAACTCTCAGACCTTTTCCAACTCTGGCATGACAGAAAGTTTGTATTAGTGTTTTCCTTGCTGAAGTTCAATCCTTCTTACCAACATTGCTATCTGAAGTCTTATTTCCTTAGTCATGTGTGGACAGTTTTCTTTTCCAGGGCTCCATTACTTCATAAACTTTTCCTCAGACACTCCTTCTTCTATTGTCATTTGCTCATTGTATCAGAGCCTTTTATTATCAGAAGCTCTATCACAGCTTTTTTGAGGAAGGTTTCGTGTCACTTTAGGTCCCTATGCCAGCTCTTACTATTTTCTAAATCATCATTGTTTTTGACATCAAATTCATATAGTTTGTATTCTTAACATTCTACTTATAATACCAGCCCCCTTTCCATTATGAAGGCAGATTGGAATTTACATGAGAGTGTTGTTATTATGAAAAGAAACCAAATTCAGTCCATACTAGTTTCTTTTAAAAATCACCTGAAAGTATTGACATTTCCTGTAGTAACACTATTCCCTTCAGCCTTCACAAGTGATCAGGAGACTTCTGAAACCTCCTTCTAAAGACATAACTCCATTAAAAAATCCAAGCCTCCTTAGGACATTCAGGTGGATCACCCTCTACCATTTTCCTCCATTGTCATTTACCTCTCTAGGTCACTTCACACATTCACTGAATATTTTTGTACTTATGGTCTTCTTTCCTACTCCACATCTCACAGTACATTTGGTGATTTTTCAATTCACACAATAATGAGATGATTCTTGAACAGTCTATATGATCTTTATTTCTACTCTACTTTCACAATGTTGAAATGGATTGCTTTGCAACATCCTAAACTTCATCATTACCTAAAATAGTTTCATTCTATAAATTCAAAAATTCAAGATTCCACCAGTAACCACTAGTCTGTCATATCACATTTTCAATGTCCTTGCTTCTGCTACATATTCACTGGCCATGAATTTCACCCAGCCTTTCTCCTTTTCTATACTAATATTTTTATAATGGTTAATTTTGTGTCAACTTGACTTCACTAAGAGAGGCTAGATGGCTGATAAAACATTTCTGGGTACATCTGTGAAGATGTTTTTGGAAGAGATCACTTTTGAATCAGTACACTGGAAAAGAAGATCTATCATTACCAATCAGGTTGAACATGATCCAATCATTACCAGCCTTCATAGAACAAGGAGAGGAGGAGGCAGGAGGCATACTCTTCCTTTGTGATTTGGGACATCCACCTCCTATTGTCTTCAAATATCAGTAGCTTGGTTCTTGGGCCTTTGGACGCAGTCTAGGACTTACAACATCAAAGTACCCCCCAACCTCCAAGTTAATAAAACTTTGGACTCACACTGAATTACACCACTGGCTTTCCTGATTCTGCAACTTGCAGATGGCAAGTCATAGGAATTATTGGCCTCCAGTTGTTTCAGGTAATTCCTATAATTAATGTCTCTCTGTTTTTTTTTCCTGTCCTTCTTTGTATGTGTCTGTCTTTCCCTATTTACACAAGCATGTACATATATAAAAATCTCATATGTATGTCTATATCTGTGCCATATTTATATCTCTGCACCTCCTATTTTCAATTTTTTTGGCCATTCCAATACAACTCTCTAACTTGTTCATCTTTCTACTATAGATGTTTGGCAAAATGCCAACTGTGATGAATTCCATGGTTTCCCCCTGCCCTCACTATACTGTCAAGGAGAATAGACATCTCCCATCTTAAAAGCAAATGTCTCTCTGGATCCTGTAGATATCATCTCAGTTCTGTCTTACTCCCTTCACATTTTAGTTTATAGATGACATGCTCCTCCACCCTATATCACATACAGTTGTTAAAGTAATTAATGGTGTCTGTGAATACTTGCTTGGTTATTTTTAATCAAGTAAAATTCTGAAATCCTATATACATGTAAATGTACAAGTGAGATTTCTGAACATCCCTTTTAAAATATGGGACATGTTGAAAAGATATAGATTCTAGAGAACACACATATAATCACAAATATTATGTATACATTTAATAGCAGTTAAAATCATTACCTTCATATATAAATGAGGATTACTATTGATTTTTTATAATTATTTATAATTTTGAATCTTGCCCTTTGTAGAAATGATTAAATAATCCATGTATAATTTTATGATATAAGACATATGGTGTATCTATTACTAATATTCTAGTTTTTGTTCACTGGTATTAGAGTGTTACACTGGTTAAAAATACTTTTTTATCATCAGTTTCAGCCTCTCCACTTTTAAGACTTAGGGAAATAAAAATAATAGGCATTCTGTCAGGAACAGCCAAGCTACTAGGCTACTGAGCCTCCAGCCTGACCTCTGTGGCCCCTAAGTGGAGTCATCAAGTACTGCCTTAGTGTGACCTCTATAGGTGGTTCAAGTCTGAAATGAGATTAAACATGGCTCTCACTTTGATTTACTTATCCCAGGGGGAGCTTGGAGCTACTTTAGGCTTGGAGCCTATTGTGTAAAGGTACTAGAATATCCAGTAAGCATATTTGTGGTGTTTACCTTTGATATAGAGGAACAGAAATAACAAATTCATTTTTTTAAACAAATGCAGTTAGGTCAGAAATCAAGTATGATGATTTCTCTGAAGGCTTTTTCCTATTTTCTATGGCTTTGATAAGATTACTTTGGAATTTTAAGAAAGTGTATTTTAGACCTTCAATTCATTGAACTGAAACATGTCACAGAGCTGGTTCTTATCTCTAGTGAGTCATTTACGTAGTTTAAAAAAAAAATCACTGACCTTTGATCTTGTATGTCAGTTGAGAGACAAACCAGAGTTTATATGCCTGTTTAGAGCAATGCTATGTCCATTAGAAGTGATGGCCACCTAGGTGAAAAAAGGGAAGGATGGTCAGCATAGCTTCCTACACTCATGGGAAAGGTGCATCTTTACCTAAAAATATGCCCGTTTTATCTTACTTGGAATTCCTGCTCCTCTCATTTTGACTATTAACTTTCAACATGGATAAGCATTTTGTTGGCATTTCAAACTTCAGAAACCAAAATCTTTAAGTGACAGTTAACTCAGTTCATACTACCTTTGTCCTCATTTGAAGAATTTTTGTCTTTTAAAACATCATTTTAAGGGTTTTTGGTGTGGCACAAATTATACGGTGCTTGGCAAGCAAGTGCAGAACCCTAAGTTCAAACTCTAGCACTGTCAAAATAATAATAATAATAATAATAATAATTTTAACTATCGAGTTCCTTTCACTGTAGTTATCATTATCTTCATTATAATCATTACATAACTTAGTGCCTCCATTGAATTTTACAGGGATTTCCTTTAGGAAATCACAAATTATAGAAAATAGCCTTACTCTCTCATGGCAATTAACAAATGAAAAGGTAAGTAAATAAATAAAATATATCCTCTAATACTTGAAGTAGCTTTTAGTTTCAGTCAACTGATTATAGTCTAGCCATGTATTTTGTATATTGTTAATTCTGTGTGCTGCACAGGTTGGTCTAGTGACTAATTTAGGAAATAATTTCATGAAATGGCTAATCGTCTTGTTATAAACTACGTGATATAAAGGTCATTCTATTAATTCAGGGTAAGGCTAGATGGTAAGGCAAGAAATTGGCTTCTATGTGGACAAACTTAAAAATGTACAATTGAGAAATTAAATGAGGACTCCAGGAAATAGCACCTCAAGGAAATATTTCCAGGATGTAACACCTACTCTGAGGGTAAAGAATGATTGCCAATTGCTGTTAATTCACGCATCATATGTGTAAATATTGGCTAACTTGTAAGCTTGAGTTCAAAAATCAAGGAAAGCCTTGTAAGTAACGCATCTACTTGCAAATTTTTTAAATAGTGTCAGAAAGAGTAGTTGAGAGACATTTTTATCAGTTAAACTAATAAAATGCATGCATCCTTCTAATATGTTTTTCAAAGCTAAATAATCATAGTAATTACTTAAAACAAAGACAGGCTACTCCCTGGCATTTTGTAGATATAGTTGCTTATTCAGTTATATTTCCTGATCCCATCTAGAAACATAGAGAAGTGAGCCTACTCCATGGAAATTATCCAAACATTTTCTTAGGCCTAATGTCTCTGACATTTATCTGTATTTTATGGGATGAGGGATAGGAGAATGAATCCAAGTTGAGAAGCCCCAATCATGGCTCTCAAAAATTGCCTGGAAGAGATACAGATGTACTGTCCAGATTATTCCTCTTTTCCTAACAACTTGATTAATTAAGTAAATAACATCAGAAATTTTCTTTGCCATTTGAAAACCTTGATAAGGCTTTAATGATAGGCTCCTAACCACTGGGAAACTGTTACAGTTACATATATTTGAGGTGGTTAATCAATTCAAAGTAGCATCATGTTTTGAAAAAACATTGGTCGAAAGGTAAATAATTGCAGACTCTATCCATCTAGGATATATTTAAAAGTTATAGAAAATCTACTTCAAATGGCAAAAAAAGGATCAATGATGATTTAATGACTCAATAGCTAGAAATTAGATTGCTTTTTTTGTGTGTGTATGGGGTACTTGTGGTTTAACTCAGACTCTTGTACTTCCTAGACAGGTCCTCTACCACTTGAGCCACTCTGTCAGCCCATTAATGAGGTTGCTTTTTAAGGTTGGTGTGGTTCAAGGATTCAATGACATCATTAAGGACCTGTCTAATTTGTCTACCTACCTACTGTCTTTCCATAATACCAACCTTGTCCTAAGCGTTATCCAAAGGTTATCCCCCTTTCATTGTTGCAAGATGATTGTGAATTACTCAAAAGACTACTTGGTTCTTTGGCCAAATCTTGAGAGAAAATGTCTGGATGGTTTCTAGATATCGCTCAGAAACTGGAAAGAGCTTATGTTTTGGAAGCCTCTAGAAAATTCTTTCTCTAGTCCTAATAAGCAGAACTGGATCATATGGCACCCTAAGTAACTAGTTTCCAAATAAACTGATTGCATAGGAAGTCAACCTTGAGCATGTTTCTTTCCCCAATACTATTCCCCAGAATATTTTACTGATTAGCAGCAGTGCAGTTTGTGGACTCAACCCTGGCTTTTTTAATCTACTAGTAACCCCATCCTTCTTGCCTATAGTTAGTTTAGAAATTGTTGTGTGGCCCAATTTTAGGCAATGAGAAATAAAGAGAGGTTAAGAACTCTTGTTGTTGCAGTAGTAGGCATTGAATCTGGGGCCTCTAGTATGCTAGGAAAGCATTCAGCCACTGAGCTACATTCTCAACTCTAAGGCCAGATTTTTTTTAAATTTCCCATTATTTGAACAAAAAATTCCTTCTTCCAGAATCCAATAAATGAGGTTTTTCTAATGCTTATAACTAAATTTATTCTTAGTGTAATTTTCAGTCATAATAAAACAGGTATCAAGAAAATGGAAAATTGATGTTTGAAAGCCACTGTAGTATTTACAGACTAAAATACAGTCTATAGACTAGGTGCAAAACCTATGATATATAGTCTAAGTTATAAATGATGTAATGACACTTAATTATCCAAAATAATAAAGGCAAGCAGAATAGCATGTAACATAACTTTGTAAACTAATCAATTGTTGTAGTTTGGTTTAAGTAGTGTTTTGTATTTTCTGAACAAAGGATTCCATGTTTTATGATCTTAAAACCAAACACTGAAGATATATTTATGCTTTATTAGCAAGTATGGTCATTTCCTAGTTCGTTCAGCCTCATTCAGGCATGCACACAATAATGGGCACCATTATCACTAAGAGGGAACTGCCCTTCATCGCCTTTTCTTCAGATTGTTTCTTTCTTTAAATGGTGAAGTGTTTTCATTTTGATGAATCTCCCATTAGAGAAATGTTAAGAAAAATATGAATAAACATTAGCGACAGTATTGAAATCATGATCAAAATATAAAATAAATTATATTTGGTTTTAAATGTCAATAAGAACTTGAAAGCAGAATTTACCTAGGATAATTAAGAATTGATTTCCATCCCAGGTAAAAAAGTAAAGAAAAACCTTCAGGAAAAGTCTCACTAGACTTAATTCTTTCTAGCCAATATAAAAGAAAGACTGAAAGTATAAAAGGAAAGAGAATATTGGAATGTAGTTTCCATGTTAAATTAAGAGTTCAGATGGCCAGGGAAGAAAATACTGGGGATATTCAGAAAGATAACTGATTGCTTTAGGAAAGGAGAGTAAAAGGACAATTTGTTGAACTAGATGATACTTTTTAAAATTTTTTTTGTTGGGGGTACATTGTGACATTTACAAAAGTTCTTACAATATATCACAATTGAATTTTCCCTCTCTGTCATTCTCTGTGCCCAAGAATGCTCAAATTGTAGAGCTTCCTTTGATAGAAAAAAAGTTTCAGGAGTGAGAGAGATGAAAATTTACTTTTTCCATACAAGTTTTAGTAACAATTTTATAATAATCAGTCTATATTCACAAATTTAGCAAATTTAACCTTTGATAACATCTTAAGAATATATTTTCATAATTTCTGTTGTCATTGATTAAAGCACTTAAAAATGCTTACTAATTAAAATGAAGACTTTTTTCTAGAACATCATGAAAAGCAAAGTAAAAACCCACTCAAAATAAGTAGTCCAGTCACTTAAGGAATATGCTTTTTCAAGACTGGGTTGCTAGTTTGTGATAAAGGTGAAAAGAAACCTAGAATGCAATAAGCATGTAATGTGAATATTGTCTTGAAATCATTATTTCTTTTAATCACAAAGACCTGCTACAAGAAAAATGATTAAGGATTCAAGTAATCCCAGAGCTATAATGATATGATGAGACTGTGGTAACCAGGGCACGCTGAGGAAGGAGCGGGAGAGAGAGAGAGAAATAGAGAAAGAGAGAGGAGAGAGAGAGAGAAAGAGAGAAAGAAAGAGAATAAACGGAATTCATAACCATAAGAAAGGTGTCAGAGATGGTAAATGTGAGATTGTTGCAAAGCTTATAAAAAGAAAACAAAATATAAACAGCTCTTTGAGCTGTGTTCAAAAAAGCCTATTATGTATATATAATATATATATATATACATATATATATATTATATATAGAATAATACATGGATTAGTGCTTAGGACAAGTGGTGTGATGCTAACCAATATTGGCAACAAAGTAGAGATGAAGTCTGACCTTTGCTTCCTCTCCATCAAAGACGACAAGCTGTAGCAGTAAGACTGTATTTCAGAGTAATTCTAAGCCAAGTGAGCAATAGTGAGAGACCACTTTGTGACTTTGATATCCAGACTCTGAGAGAATGTAATATTGAAACAACTTGCGATTATTTTAGAACAAAAGTGAGTAATATTTGAGATGTCAAAAACAGGAAGAATGTGGACATTGGAGATGTGCCCAGGGGCATATTTTTAAAAGTAAAGAAGTTGGATATTTAGAAGAGCTTCTAAATATCCCAATCTCTTGATTTTGATAATTAACAAAAAGGTTTCTGAGTCTTCATATATGGTGAGATTTTTAGAGACCAAATTTTTTCAATGTGAGTATACTATGAAAAGTCAAACATGTTTTCTTTTTTGTTAGGATATTCTGTGAGTGCTCTAGATAGAATTAATCCTGACCATAGCAAGCCTTTTGACAAAATATTTGATAATGTTTATGTGGACAAGTCAGAGAAAAAGAAATCATAGAATTAAACGAACCATAGCTTCTTGGATGGGCACACTCAAACATTACTTGTTAGTGGGTAGATATCAACTAGAATACAGGTCCTTGGATGGATATGGTAGAGACCCTCTCATTTTCAATGCTTATCAATGACTTTGATCAAAAAAAAAAGGAGACTTGACTATCAAATTTAAGGATGATACAGCAGTGGGAGGAATTGTTAATACAATTCTTACTCAAGTAGATCTCAATGGATAATAGACCAAAACAAAGAAAATAAAACTTACTAGGAATTCATCCATTCTTCTATTCAGCATTCATGTGTTAGGCAACTTTTATAAATAAAGCAGGTGACTTGTTGCTAAAGAGGCAGTGGTGAATAAGATATATTTCTCTTTAGAAATTTGGTAGAAAATACATTGTAAAAAATAATTGCAATTAAAGATAAGTCATGCTATACTATAAACTCATACAAATTGTTTTGGAGGCTCAGGGTTGTGAATAAATTATTCATTGAGTGCAAAGTAGATGGCAGAGTGGCTCAAATAGAGCGCCTGCCTAGCAAGCTGGAGACCCTGAGGTCAAATTCCAGTACCACTGGGGAAAAAAAGTCTTGAGTGCAAAGTATGAGATACAGGTTTTTGTTTTGGATTGTTTGTAAAATAGAAGACAGGGTTTAGCTTAACATTATTAGAGGGGAAATGTGACACAAGCATTATGTGAGTGCCTTAAAATGCATTAAAGTTTTAATGATTAAAGGAAATAAATACATATTGTTATGTGTGGTTCTTGGCATACCTTTCAAAAGAATTTGTTCAGAAATGAAGGAAGACAGAGAAGAGATGTAGATCTAAAAGGGGACAGAAACTAAATAAATCCTCTTTAGTTTCAGAGTGAATTATGGCTACATAGTATTTTTCATGTTATAACATATTTTTAGATTTACTTGATCTTGTAAAAAGTGATGAATTAAAGAAGATTATAATATTATCCTATGATGTACTCTGGTTAAGAAGTTGCCTTATTTCACATCCCTTCTCTTGTTACTGATGTTTGTGTATGTGTTAGTGTATATGTGTATTTTAAAAAATAAAATTTACACCAATGATGAAGAAGCAAATTTTCCATTTTATAAGGGATACTTGTTTGTATGTCTTCAATAATTTTCATTGAAAAAATTTCATTAGAATTTTATATAATTCAAATTCTTCCTATTTAAGACGAATTTCCATTTAAAGTTAACTTTTAACAACTGAATTAACCATCCAGAATTTATGAATTAGCCTTTAGTACTAAACTTCTTTTTGAAATGCTTTTTGCCTTTCAATTTTATAGTACTTTCATTGTAATGAAGATGGTGTTGAATTTCACAAAATTTGTTTCTCTTCGCATTTAACACAATTGGTCCTAGCCTGGCAAGGTGTGCATTTATTTTAATCAGTGGGCAGTTAGCTCACATGGCTACCCATGTTGTTGATGAAGTAGAGGTCATGGGTTTTATCCTAGTTCAGACCAGCAAGTTTCTCTTTATTATGTGGCACAGGATATGCCCCTCACCCAGCCAGCTGGCTGGCAAATGTGTGCAGTTGGTGACAAGGAGAACTGGGTGAGACTGTGTAGATGGATTGGTGCAAATTCATCACCATGGCTAGGAAAATAACCCTGAGCAAATGCCTTCCTAATGGACAACACATGGTTGTTTATATTCAATTGAATTGGAGATATATAGTTTGTCATTAATCTTACTTACAGAAAAATCCCACTTTTATTTAGTAGATAAAATACCTTCCCCCTTTCAAATTTGTTGGCTTAAATTTTTATAGCTATATTTGACAAATATTTCACATTTTGTTCCCATATACTCTAGCTCTTCTGAGTTTAAATTTTCATAGATTTTAAAGACATTGTGGATTTGCAACAATCTCATTTAGTTTTTGAGGAAGGAAATGGGAAAAAAAATCACATGAGCAATGATGATTTTGAGTAAATCAGCCTGTGCTGCATATTAATCATGAAAAAAATGTTAAATCAAGCACATACTCTTTGGCTAGTGCCATTCAGACATCTCTTCCTCTGCATTTATTAGTATGATTTGGGTAAAAGAGTAAATTTAGCATTGTCTTGATATTTGGAAGTCTGTGTTCTTTAACCAGCACAAATTAAATTAAGCTATTTGCTACTTTCAAAAAGGGCGCTTAATAATGTTGAGTAAGCTTTCAAACTCAGTTTACTTCAGCACACACTAATTACTCCCATCTAATCATGCTGTATTATGTAATTAATAGGAACATAGCCAGGATTCACTTTTAATTTTTTTTCTACATGCTGTCATACAAAATAGCATTACTTATACTTAAAATTGCAACTTAAACCAACTCTAACTTTCCCACTAAATGCAAAGTACGTTTCATTTGGTCATCTCAGACATTTCATAAGAGGCAACCTTCGCAAAATGTTATGCATTCTATTTTTAAAATGGTGAACTTAATTTAATACAGAGGAAACCTGTTTTACTCTTTCAGCATATATCAAAACCTTAGTTTCAGGACAAGCAGATTATAGAATGTACACAGTGAATTCCTGTTGAACTCAAAATGGCTCTTTTGAATCTATTCAGGATTTTGATTCTAATACCAAATGTAAAATATAAATGTTAAAACTAGAGTACCACTATTGGTAAGGAAGTCTGAGAGCCATGGAATATATAATTATCTGGGCTTTTCAAAAATTAAAGCTCTGCAGTTTTCATTGTATAATTTTTTACATTGAAATGACTTCTGTGTTTAGAGAAGATTAATCTCTTTAGATCATTAAAAGACCATTTTCAGACCACTAGGGTCTAACAATGGCCCTTTACTGCAATTTTTAAAGTTGTTTCAATCTAATTTTTAAAATAAGCTATAGCACAGTACAATTGATAGCAACCATAATGTCAATTTTCTTTTTTTTTTTTAATGTAGTTTCAGAATTTCTCTACAGAAAGCGCTAGTTACTTCTCATATCTGGTTGCCAAAAAGGAATGATTTTATCATTGCGATCCATGGTGATTTGACATGTCTTACAGAAAAGAGATATATTTAATTCTTTAATTTTTTTTTGTGTGTGGAAACTTAGGAACGTGCTACTAATCATTTTTCCTGAAATTCCTATTTTATGAGTTTTAGAGTTTTTACAGTCAGTATGAATTTTTCTGTCAGACTGCAGACCCATTGACAATACAATCATTTAAAAATCTAATTGCTTTCACCTGTTTAAATAAGTGAACTTCATGCTGGAAAAACCTGTGCAAACTGCCACGGGAAGTAGTTGAACTCCTGCTCAGGGAAGGCTTTCCGGGCATCTTTTTTGTCTCTTGAGGTGTTTATGTCCTTTCAGAAGTCTGTGTGGATTTGGTCTATAGCCACAGATTTGTGACTAAATGGCTGTGTGATCGAAGCTACTAAACAGTAATAAGACTTGGTAATAGCTGTTTGAGGTTTATTTCAAAAGCTTCATGTCTAATCTCATTAAAATACCTATGGATAGAAATGTTATTTTTCCCTTGTGTGTTCTAAACATAGAGTAAATGATAGATCATAATTAATGTACTAAAAAAAGGCTTGTTTTGCTTTTGAAAAAAATTTAAATGCATAGTTAACCTAAATCTAACATATGAATATTTTTTCATTTTTTTTGTTTTGTCGTGTTTTGTTTCATTTCAGCTAAAAAGTCTGTCCATATGTGTGTGTGTACACATCTATATGTATATAAATATACACACACAGAAGGAGAAGCTGTATATCATTAAACTCCACTGGCTTTAAACGGATCAAAACAAAGAGAATAATCCACTAGCAGTCTTCCAACACATTTGAAGCACAGTCTGCTGTTTGTTTGGGGAGGTGAATGGAATATGTGTTATGAAATTTCTCAGCAACAGTGGTTGTACATTTTCAGTTGATAGACTTTTAAGCTGTCACATCCTTATTTTCTTTTCCCGGCAACAATTATTTCGTCATGAAATGAAGATAATTGTAATTTTGTTTTGTCTTCGATGCCATTTATAAGATATGTTGTACATATTATTACCTCTCGTCCCTATTAGATTATTTTTTAGGAAAATTAGAGTTTAGTTGATTCAGGGGAATTATACTACTGCCTCTAAAGCATTATTAGCATTTTGTTAAGATTGGATATTAAGGAATTCAAATGACCAGGTCCTTTATTAGAATAAGGAAACAAATTCCATTTAACTATTTTGATTTTTTTCTTCTCTTCCAATATATAGAACATGTGCTTTGTGCACAAGCTAACTTAACAATATATGTGAGTTTGTGATTTATATCATATCTAAACAAATTCTTAAAAGATAAAGGTTTTAAAAATATAGTTCAGACGTTTTAGATTCATATGCCTTTTGGAGCCAGAGCAAGACCAGGAATGAATAAAATAGGGCTTTAAACAATATCTTAGGTAGTGACACAGACTGTAACAAAACCAATTGTAGGTTCCTTCTAAATGCATTCAAATTCAGTTATTTTAAAACATAATAAGTACAGTCACAATCAAAGAATACACTTCTGCTGACTGATACTGATGTTTGGGACACCAGTTTGAGACTTCTACAAATCTCACCTTTTGTGTACATCCTAGTGTTCTGGCTCCTCCAGTCTGACCCACTTGCTCCAACAGTGCATTAGAATTGAAGTTGCTAAACATTCCAGTCTGACTAGAAGAGCTGTGAACTACAAACCAAACAAATGGAATCTTAGTAACAGTGCTTTGGAATACTTGTAGTTGTGTCTCTGAACCACCATGGGTCCTTAGATCATCAGAAGCCATTTCCCTTGAGCCTCAAGTCCAAAAGTTTCTGTCTAGTATTCTCTAATCTCCACCGATGTGAAACACTACTTTGCAGTTGATACTCCCGTTAGTAATTACACAATCCCGCTGCGCTCAAGGCGGTTTTTTTCAGTCTGAAGTTGTGGAATGTCACCTCGTTCTGGTAAAGACAGAGTATCTACGTAGGAATGAGAACAAAAAAGCGCTATAATTCAATTGCTGATTATGCAAGTACATGTTATATACATAAATCTGTAGAGTGAAAATTAAAGTTTCTTGGCCTGACTTTGCACATTGAAAAATATCTTGTTCTCTTAAAAAATCAAGCACTACACAGAAATTAGTGAAGTAGACACATTTGTTTGGGCCCAAGGCAAGTACTATTCCAGTTTTCCTAACAGTTAGTAAAACATCTGTCTGATTTTAAAAGCTGAAAGGCATGCTAATTATTTTCTTTAATTTTTAATTATTATTTTTAGTTGCAATGATACCCTCACTAGTCTGAAGTGATTTATGAAACCTGTTTTATTTACAGTATAAATTTCTAATTGAACTAAATTATACATATTGGTTAGTACTCCATGGCATATAGAATTTGAAAGCAAAATTGAGTATTTTATATAGAACACTAACTGGTGACACTATTTTAAAATCTACTGACTGATATGTATATGGCTTTATTTTTAAAATAATCAAATATGTTCATACTTATAATTCATTACTTAAATGAATGTCATTGCTAGAGTATTTGTCATTTTAGGTAGCTTATGATCACTGTACAAGATATTATTCTTTTTAATAGCTAACATCTATTTGGGAGGCCAGATTGATCACAGGGTTCAACTCAGGGTATTAGTATGAAGAAGGGAGGTAGACCAGCAGGTGTAAAATTCCTCCATCATTAAGTCTCTAGTCTCCAGGGGGACTCCAGGAAGGCTGAGCAGATTTGCAAGGAGATTCAGCCTGGTGGATAGTGAACATTCCATGCACTTATGCAGCTTCAACAATGATGCATTCCGCCAACTGCTGTTGTCTGGGTAACATGGTTGCAAAAGAAGTGTGCCAATGAGCAGAAATCTGTGACATAGCTTATGACTTTACTGTCTTAACCAACATTTCAGTTCTGATTGCTGTATAATTTGCCATCCGAAACTTGGTAGCTGGAGACAACACCATTCATTTGTTTTGTTTACAAATAAATCTGTGATTTCTGAGGGCTTAGCTGAAAAGTTTGTGCCTTCTCTGCTTGGCTCCAGCTGGGACTGCTAGACTGAAGCTGAAGGATCAAGCCAGGTACGACAGCTAACAAGGCTGGTAAGTTTGTTCTGAATGCTGGCTGGAAATTTTATCCCGGTTGTCAGCTGAGTATCTTGTTTCCTCTTCATATGGGATAATTGGGTTTCCTCACAAGTTGGCAGCAAGTATTCCAACTATGTCCCCCAAAGGAAATTACAAACTTATGATCTAGTCTTGGCAATCGAAAAATTTTGCTTCTGTCACATTCTCTTTGTCTAACAAGTCAATAAACCTAGTCCATTTTTAAGAGGAAAACTAGAGACTTCCTCTTACAATGGGAAGAAAAGCCAAGATTTGTGGCTACCTTCCATCTACAGCAGCAAAGAGGTAAATTTTGGCACCCATGCTTCTTGCCCATTGGAGGGGTTTTTCAACATGCCAAGAGTCCTTTACAATCCACTTAAGCAGGCATCCTAATTGTAGATGCTGAAACCATGTCTACCACTTCTGAAATTTTTGTTTCTCTTCCTGTTCATCATAAGCTGATCTTTCTTGGACTCTGCTAAAAAAGAATATGAAGGGCCTAAATAATTTAATCTGTGCTTTATATGATATTTCTCCTCAAAGAGTGCCACAAACTCCAAAAATAACAATAAGCAATTTTAATAGCTATTGTATAAAAATATATCAGAATAGAATTTTCCCTCATGTTATTCTGATATGCAGAAATTTTGCACTTTTATTTAAATCCCTATTGTATACCATATTAAATTTTATTTTGTTTATTATATATTTATTTTATAATATTGTTGATTGATTCCCTTCTATATGTAGATCTCACTCATTAATTATCATTATGTTTTTCAAAAGATTACATTCAGGAATTATATTGCCCTGTTCTTTCAATTACAAACTCAAAAGTCTTTGTTAATGAAAACATTTAGCAGTTCATTAAGTGTTGTAAGTATATTATTCATAAAAATACATTATGAGTAACAAAAACATGTTTAGTGTTCTGATTAAGTCCAATATTACTAAATCTATTAATGATATTTTAATTGATCCAATTTTTTGAAAAAATGGGAAAATTATACTACTATTAATATGCTTCCTACTTTACAATTTGATTAAGTTGCATGTCATTCTTGGACGTTCCCCCCTTACTTTTAACTTTCCGTTGTTCTCTTCACTTGTCCTGTCACTTGTCCTGGTATGTGAATGTGCTGAACCTTCAGATGTCTTCTCATTAGATGTACTTGCATGGGTCATTAAAGTGTCCTTAGAGAAAGATCACACAGAGTGCCAAGGTATGCAATGTCCAACCCCTCTGTGACACACAGGAGTCTTGCCCCAATGGCTTTAGGGGCATTGTCTTGTCATGCAGTTGGCTTTTGGCCAACAGAGAACAAATTAGTAGACTGTACCTGTGTTGGCTCTGATCCTAACCTTGTTTATATAATTGATGTCTTGTGGCCTCATTATGAATCATTAGCATATCAATGTGATGTCTGAGCCTGGTAAAGTGCTGCTTGTTCTTAGGCATCAGCACTTTACCGTAATATATATGACAAGAACCTAGATGTTCTAACTGGATGGATGTAATATCAATATAGTGACACAGGGAGCAGAAATTCACTCACTCAGAGTTCCTTTGTGTTTGAAATTAGTAATAAATACAGATTTGTATTAGATAATTTTTTTGATAACACAGAATATATTTGGTTTTTTAACAATACTTTGAATATGTAGTTCTTTTAAATATTTCATTTTTATTGCTCTTATGTCTAATTAATGTATCTGTTTGTACTTGTGATCAGTAGTAATTTCACTTTAAATAGAACAGATTTTTTTCAGTTTTTGATTTTTTTTTTTGAGATTAGGTCTAGATATGTAGCCTAAGCTGGGCTTGAATTCAAGATCTTCCTGCTTCATTCTCTTTAGTGCTGGGATTGCAGGTTTGAGCAACCATGCCCAGCTAGAACAGAATTTTTTATGTCAAAGAAATAACATATTTAGAGATGGTTTTGATTTTAATGAATGAAATAATTTAAGGTTAATTGACTGTCACACATAGTTTGAGATGAGCACTGGGTTATGTTAGAACCAAACTAAAATGCAGATTTCTCTAGATTAGTTCTCGTAAAGTGTCCACTAGAATAGCAGTTATTTATGATGCAAAACAAAAGCATTAAGTAGGCATATTCCACTTAGTTGTTTTAATTTAGTTTAGCTTAATTTAATTTAATTAGTTTAGTTAGTATTTTCATTGCACACATCACCAATTTAGATGTACTTTGAGAATCAGATACTTCAAAAGCCTAACCAGCTTGGCAATATAGCTAGTAAATAGTAGGTGAAGGATACAATTCCCAGGAAACTGAGCTATTATAATGTAATATCTGTCCTGTTCACTGCCCTTACAACTACCATGTATTCACTGAATTCTTATATTTTTGAGAAAGATGTTTATGGAATTTTATTTTATGTAAACTCTCATCCAAACATGTACAGTTATGAATGTGATAAAGGGTGCCATGAATAACTGGACAGGGATAACGTGTGTAAATAAAACAATTTTAGGTGAACTGGGAATGGTAAAAGAGGGAAAAAACATGCATTTAAAAATAAATACATTTTACCAAGCACCAAGTACTCAAGTACTCTGTGAGAGTTTTGTCACTTTACTCCTCACAGTTGACTTTGAGATTTTTATTATAAATTTCCTCCCAAAATATGGATGCTCTGAGAAGTTAAGTACTTAGGCATCTTCTCAACAAATTCACTAATCACTGATGAACCAGAGGTTTACAGCCAATTCTATTTCCAAAACCCATAATCATTCCACTTTTATGCATTTATACTTTACATAAGTAAAACAAGGTTAATCTGTTTTCAAAAAGTAAATAGTTGTCATAATTTTTAAAGGAGTGGAGTAGAAATCTGTATGTTCAATGTGTTTAAGTTAACTCCAAATTTTTCAACATCTCCATACTCTTTCAAATCTTTGTTATAAGTGAATTTGAAACTTTTTATATGTAAATGTTTTCTGTAAATCTGAATAATTATGCTGGCATGGAATCATAGAAAGAAGCAATTTTAATGTATTTTTTAGTTTTTGATATAATATGTAGTAGGTGTACATATTTTCATGGTATAGTGTGTTATTTGTATATTTAATATGCAATCATCAGATCAGAGTGATTTGTGTATCTATCAACTCAGACATATACCATTTCTTTGTATTGGGAACATCCAGAATCCTTTCTTCTAGTTATTTTGAAGTATACAGTTTTATTTTTTATCAACCACTGCTGTCTTTGCTATGCTATTGAACACTAGAAACTATTTCTTTTTTCCAACTGCACCCCTGTGACTGCTAACCACCTTCTCTATCCCCTTCCCCTACACTCTTCCTAGATTCTGATAACCACCATTCTAGTTACTACTTCTATAAGATCAACTTTTAGCCTTTACATGTAACTGAAAACATTTAATATTCCCTTTCTGTATCTATTTCACTCATCTTAATGTTCTCTGTTCCCATCCATGTGACTGCAAATGGCAGAATTTCATTGTTTTTATGGCCGAGCAATACTTCATTATGGTGTACCACATTTTCTTTATCCACCTATCTGTACATGGACAACTAAATTGATTCTCTATTTGGGTATTGTAAATAGTGCTGCAAAAAGCATGGAAATACAGATGTTTCTTCAAAATACTGATTTTGTTTTCTTTCAGGTTATGTTTAATTCTTTTATTGTTTATTCATTTATTCATATGTGCATACATGCATACATTGTTTGGACCATCTTTCCTCCCTGCCCCCCGCTCCTTCCTTCCACCCCCAATCCCCTTGCTTCCAAGCAGAACCTGTTCTGCCCTCTTTTCCAGTTTTGTTGAAGAGAAGATATAAGCGATAATAAGAAAGACATAGCATTTTTACTAGCTTGAGATAAAGATAGCTATACAGAGAGATTCTTAGCATTGCTTCCATACACAAGTGTATTAAAACCTGAATTGGTTCCTCTCTACCAGACCTCTTCACTACTACCTAGTTACATTCCCATACTGGCCTCTGTCAGTTTATGATTACTTTATTAACTCCTCTGCAGTGGGCACATCAAACACTTTCAAGTTTTAGGATTCCTTCCCTTTCCCTATTCCTCCTGTATGCATCTCCCCTTAGCATGTGACCCTTGTCCAATAATATTACTGCAATTGTTTTAAGTCTAAAGTTTGCATATGAGGGAGAACATACAATTTTTGGCCTTTTGAGCTTGGCTAATTTCACTTAAGATGATGTTCTCCAGTTCGATCCATTTACTTTTGAATGACAAAATTTCATTCTTCTTTGTGGCTGAGTAAAATTTCATTGTGTATAAATACCACATTTTCTTAATCCATTCATCACTAGTGGGGTATTTGGGCTGTTTCCATAACTTGGCAATTGTGAATAGTGCTGCAACAAACATGGGTGTGCAAGTGTCTTTGTAATAACCAGAGTCACATTCTTTCGGATATATCCCTAGGAGTGGTATTGCTGGATTATGTGGCAGATCTATGTTTAGTTTTATAAGAAGCCTCCATATTGTTTTCCAGAGTGGTTGTACTAGCTTACATTCCCATCAGCAATGTATGAGGGTTCCTTTTTCCCTGCATCATTGCCAACATTTGTTGTTGATGGTGTTTTTGATGATAGCTATTCTAGCAAGAGTGAGGTGGGATCTTAGTGTGGTTTTGATTGGCATTTCATTTATGGCCAAGGATGGTAAGCGTTTTTTCATGAGTTTTTTTAGCCATTTGGACTTCTTCCTTTAAAAAAGTTCTGTTTAGTTCAGTTGCCCACTTCTTTATTGGTTCATTGATTTTGGGAGAATTTAGGTTTTTGAGTTCCCTATGTATTCTGGTTATCAGTCCTTTGTCTGATGTATAACCAGCAAATATTTTCTTCCATTCTGTGGGTGGTCTCTTCAGTTTAGAGACCATTTCTTTTGTTGTGCAGAAGATTTCTAATTTCATATAGTCCTATTTGTCCATCCTTTCTCTTAGTTGCTGGGCTGCTGGAGTCCTGTTGAGGAAGTCCTTCCCTATACTTTTTGCTTCCAAAGTACTCCCTGCTGTTTCCTGTAGTAACTTCAGAGTTTTGGATCTGATATTAAGGTCCTTAATCCACCTTGAATCGATACTAGTGTGTGGATTCACATTCAGGTCCTCTATTCTGTTCCACTGGTCTTCATATCTGTTTTTGTGTGAGTGCCATGCTGTTTTTATTGCTATAGCTCTGTAATATAGTTTGAAATTGGGTATTGTGATACCTTCAGCATTGCTCTTATTGCTGAGTATTGCCTTGGCTATTTGCAGTCTCTTATGTTTCCAAATGAACTTTAGGGTAGATTTTTCAGCCTCTGTGGTGTCATTGGAATTTTAATGGGAATTGCATTGAACATGTAGATTGCTTTTGGTAGTATAGCCATTTTTACTATGTTAATTCTACCAATCCATGAGAATGGGAGATCTTTCCACCTTCTGTAGTCTTTCTCAATTTCTTTTCTTTAGAGGTTTGTAGTTCTCCTTATAGAGGTCATTCACATCCTTCGTTAAGTTTACTCCTAGGTATTTGATTTTTTTTTTGAAGCTATTATAAATGGAATTGTTTCCATATATTCTTTCTCAATTTGTTCATTGTGGGTGTATAGAAAAGCAAATGACTTTTGTAAGTTGATTTTGTATCCTGCCACCTTGTTTTAGATGTTTATGGTGTCTAGTTTTTTAGGTAGAGTTTGTTGGGTCTTCAAAGTATAGGATCATGTCATCTGCAAATAGGGATATTTTCACAGTTTCTTTACCTATTTGTGTTCCTTTTATTTTTTCTTCTTGTCTTACTGCTCTGGCTAGGAATTCCAAGACTATGTTAAATAGGAGTGGGGAGAGTGGGTACCCTTATCTCATTCCTGATTTTAGGGGAAATGGTTTCAATTTTTCTCCATTAAGTATGATGTTGCTATAGGTTTGTCATATATAGCTTTATAATGTTGAGAAACATTCCTTCTATTCCTAGTTTTCTTAGAGCTTTTACCATGAAGTGGTGTTGAATCTTATCAAAGACTTTTCTGCATCTATTGAGATGATCAAGTGTTTTATGTCTTTGCTTCTGTTAATGTACTGTATTACATTTGTTGATTTGCATATGTTGAACCACCCCTACATTACTGGGATGAAGCCAACTTGTTCACGGTGAATAAACTTTCTGATATGTTGTTGAATTCAATTTGACATTATTTTATTTTATTTTTTCATTTTTCTTTTATTATTCATATGTGCATACAAGGCTTGGTTTATTTCTCCCCCCTGCCCCCACCCCCTCCCTTACCACCCACTCCACCCCCTCCCGCTCCCCCCCTCAATACCCAGCAGAAACTATTTTGCCCTTATCTCTAATTTTGTTGTAGAGAGAGTATAAGCAATAATAGGAAGGAACAAGGGGTTTTGCTGGTTGAGATAAGGATAGCTATACAGGGCTTTGACTCACATTGATTTCCTGTGCGTGGGTGTTACCTTCTAGGTTAATTCTTTTTAATCTAACCTTTTCTCTAGTTCCTGGTCCCCTTTTCCTATTGGCCTCAGTTGCTTTCAGGTATCTGCTTTAGTTTCTCTGCATTAAGGGCAACAAATGCTAGCTAGTTTTTTAGGTGTCTTACCTATCCTCACCCCTCCCTTGTGTGCTCTCGCTTTTATCATGTGCTCATAGTCCAATCCCCTTGTTGTGTTTGCCCTTGATCTAATGTCCACATATGAGGGAGAACATACGATTTTTGGTCTTTTGAGCCAGGCTAACCTCACTCAGAATGATGTTCTCCAATTCCATCCATTTACCAGCGAATGATAACATTTCGTTCTTCTTCATGGCTACATAAAATTCCATTGTGTATAGATACCACATTTTCTTAATCCATTCGTCAGTGCTGGGGCATCTTGGCTGTTTCCATAACTTGGCTATTGTGAATAGTGCCGCAATAAACATGGATGTGCAGGTGCCTCTGGAGTAACAGTCTTTTGGGTATATCCCCAAGAGTGGTATTGCTGGATCAAATGGTAGATCGATGTCCAGCTTTTTAAGTAGCCTCCAAATTTTTTTCCAGAGTGGTTGTACTAGTCTACATTCCCACCAACAGTGTAAGAGGGTTCCTTTTTCCCCGCATCCTCGCCAACACCTGTTGTTGGTGGTGTTGCTGATGATGGCTATTCTAACAGGGGTGAGGTGGAATCTTAGTGTGGTTTTAATTTGCATTTCCTTTATTGCTAGAGATGGTGAGCATTTTTTCATGTGTTTTCTGGCCATTTGAATTTCTTCTTTTGAGAAAGTTCTGTTTAGTTCACATGCCCATTTCTTTATTGGTTCATTAGTTTTGGGAGAATTTAGTTTTTTAAGTTCCCTGTATATTCTGGTTATCAGTCCTTTGTCTGATGTATAATTGGCAAATATTTTCTCCCACTCTGTGGGTGTTCTCTTCAGTTTAGAGACCATTTCTTTTGATGAACAGAAGCTTTTTAGTTTTATGAGGTCCCATTTATCTATGCTATCTCTTAGTTGCTGTGCTGCTGGGGTTTCATTGAGAAAGTTCTTACCTATACCTACTAACTCCAGAGTATTTCCTACTCTTTCTTGTATCAACTTAAGAGTTTGGGGTCTGATATTAAGATCCTTGATCCATTTTGAGTTAATCTTGGTATAGGGTGATATACATGGATCTAGTTTCAGTTTTTTGCAGACTGCTAACCAGTTTTCCCAGCAGTTTTTGTTGAAGAGGCTGCTATTTCTCCATCGTATATTTTTAGCTCCTTTTGACATTATTTTATTGAGGATTTTTACATAGATGTTCATTAAGGAGATTGGCCTGTAGTTCTCCTTTTTGGATGTGTCTGTCTGGTTTTGGAATGAGTGTAATACTGGCTTCATAGAATGAGTTATCTCATAGAAAAATTTAAGGAGAATTGATATTAGTTCTTCTTTAAAGTTCTGATAGAATTCAGCAGAAAATCCATCACATCCTGGACTTTTCTTTTTGGGAGACTATTGCTGCTTCAATTTCATTTTGTGTTATAGATCTGTTTAGGTGGTTAATATCCTCTTGGTTCAGTTTTGGATGGTCATAAGTATGTAGAAATTTGTCCATTTCTTCAAGATTTTCAAATTTATTGGAATATATATATATATATTCTCAAAGTAGTCTCTGATGATTCCCTGGATTTCCTGGTGTTCGTTGTTATTTCCCTTTTTGCATTTCTGATTTTACTGATTTGGGTCTTTTCTCTCCTCATTTTAGTCAGATTTGCCAGGGGTTTGTCAGTCTTGTTTATTTTTTCTAACAACCAGCTTTTTGTTTCATTGATTCTTTGTATGGATTTTTTTTGTCTCTATTTCATTAATTTTGTCCCTTATTTTTATTATTTCTCTCCTTCTGCTTGTTTTGGGTTTCACTTTTTCTTGTTTTTCTACAAGTTTGAGATGTAGCATTAGGTTGTTTACTTGAGATCTTTCTGTCCTTTTAATATATGCACTCATGAATATAAACTTTCCTCTTAGGACTGCCTTTGCTGTGTCCCATAAGTTCTGGTAGGTGGTATTTTCATTTTCAGTAACTTCCAGGAACCTTTTGATTTCCTCCCTTATTTCTTCTATGACCTGCTGATTATTGAGCAATGTGTTATGCAGCCTCCAATTGTTTACGTATTTTCTGCTGTTGCTTTTGTTGTTCAGTTCAGAAGAATTTGTAGTCCAGTGACCAAAAAACAGTCTGTGAACAAATGCTTACCATGAGCAAGTAGCCTGTGACAAAGCAAAACTCCAAAGGAAATGCTCTTTTTACCTTCTTGTCCTTTCCTTTGATAAATAGAAATTTGGCAGAGCCTTGTTCCCAGTTCTCATCTTATTCTACTTTTTTTCTTTTTAAAGAAATTTACAACTTGTTAAATTTAAAAGATCAATCCGCTTTTCTTATAGAAGAAAAAAAGTGGGCCATCCAATATTAGACTTGTCAAAATACCTAAATATGAATAACTATTTGGGTTGCTGTTTACATGTCTGGTATAGGTGAGGCACAGAGCTAGGAATTTTTCACATGTTGCTCATTTATATCTTACAATATCTGTGTAAGGTAAGTAGTGTTATATTTCTGTGTTTCATTTGAGAAAACTAAAGTTCAGAGAAATTTAGACAGCTTTCCCAAGAGGGCATGGGTGACAAGCAGCTGCAGATCACAGTTCAGACTCCTAACTTCAAAGCTGTGCTTCATTTCCTATTGCCTCATACCTGCTTCATTATCTCCCCATCTGTGATCTTCTCACTTTTCATAGTTCTCCATTTCTGTTATATTTCCTTGTACATATTTTAGATTTTGGTGACAATTAATGATATAAGTGGATTTTAGCTTGAAATTTCCCAATCCTCCACAGAATTATTACTCTAGAAAACATAAATGTGTGAAAGAGGGATGGATGGTGATTACTGCCACTTCACAGGACTGTGGTGAGAATTAAATGAGCTGTATATAGGAGAACTCAGTACAGTGACTTTGGAGTAAATGTTAGCTGTTACTACTCTTGCACTAAAAATCCCAGGATTCCTGCCACCTTCCAGGCACTAGTCATGATTCTAAAGCTTTACAGATGCATTAGATATTTTTCTGCATCTTGACAGATAAAACTCCTCTGAGGAAGATACACTTATAACAAATAGCAGTATCAGGCAAGTGGTAGGTTAGAAGCATGAATAAAAACCTGTGGAGATGGACAGGAAGAGGGCAGGGAAAGCAGTGTCCATGAAGGAGCTAACACTCCTTACTGAATGATTTTGAAAATTGAATCACTTAGAAGAGAAGTGAGCAAAGTCATTCTTGGAGTAAGTAGAGAAGTGGTCCAAGGAAAAAGTGAAAAAGGTAAAGTTTCTCTAACTAGCCCTCAAAAACCCATTCTGAGGAAGGGGGGGGAGGGGACTGGAGGAGTTGGAGCAGGCTAACTGCACTACAGCATCTCTTCAGCATTAGTGCTATCAAACAGGCAGTCACATGCCATGCCTGAGATACAGCTGGAATGAGGGTTTGTCCTTGTCTGTAGTCTGTGAGCTAGGTACTCACAGTGCTCCTAGCTTCTGTTGAGGGATGAGAGTGTCATGGGATGTTGGCTATTGTCTTTTCACATCTTGTCTCATACTAACATGATCAAAGAGGGCGCCATGCTGTTTTTGCCCATGTTCCTGCCTTTCTTTGCATGCTCAGTCCCTTCTCTCCTTCTACCTGGGTAGCCAGAATAACTTGTCTTTCTCAGTTAAACTAAAAGTGTCCTTCCTCAGATAGCCTTTCTTGACTACTCCTTGTAGCATTCATTTTAATTGTGAATAAAGTTGTGTTTGGGTAAATAATTGATGATTATTTTCTTTATTTTAATGAAAATTTAAGCTCTTCCATCGGACTTAAATGGGGCTTAAATCACTGTCTCTACCCAAGAGGTAGAATTGCAAAGTAGACAGAAGAAGTCAGGTAAGGTAGCAACTCTTTTAGTGTTACAAAATTCCTGACTAGAAAATTCACCCTTATTTGAGCCATAATGCTCTCAGAATTGAACTTATTTGCCCAAACACTAGAATAAAGAATTAACAACCACAGTCCTCTTCTGTTTAGTACCTGGAAGAGTTCCATGTTTAATGTAGATACTTATAAGTTACTACTTGCAGCCTTTTGATGTATCTTTTCAACATGTCTTCTTACTTTAGATAAGCATTTCTGATGAAGTGCACAATAATTATATCTTATAATTTCTACTTTATGCTACTTTTCCTGAATATAGCACACAATATAGCTGTGCTCCTATAAAGCCTCAAAGGTTTTAATGCAAATAGCAATGGGGGAAAACAGTGACTGTCAAATGGTCTGTCTTCTATGGCACATTGTTTTCTTCATGTTAAAGCTTTTCAAATTAATTTAAGAGCAAAACCCTACTAATGGTGTGATTTTCTTACCAAAGCAGAACATTCTAGATATGAGAAGGAACGAGGATTCAGGCTACCCTGGGTCATATACATTTTATATACTAACCCAGAAATGAGGGCCTCCCCTGGGGTACAATCATGTTGAAAAAAGACCCAGGGATGGAGACTATGGAAAGGGAAGGGAGGGAGCAACTGTTCACATTCTTCTTTCTTCTGTTTCACTAATGGCAGCCATGTTGAATTACATTCATAGTTAAGACATAGGGAAAATATTGGAAAAGAAGGCTAATCTCAGGAAGCATCCAAGATGCTGAGGCAAAATGAAAAAGGCAGGAAGGATAATCTCTAAAACTATTTGAGGATGAGGGCCCTGAGGTTATTTCTGAGTTGATATATGTATATCTACATATTATAGTTGCACAATTGACATTTAAAGTCCTTTAATTTTTTAATATAACCAAAATATGTACTTATCAATGAAAAATTTGAGAAATACAGAAAATAAAATGATGAATTAATAATGAATAACAATAATGGAAATACTTATTGCAGATAATCATATCCCTCATTTGTTCTTCCAAATGTACACTTAAGCACAGTTGAAGTTGATTGTGAACAACTTAATCTCATCAGAAAAATTACATAGAAGAACAATTTTGCTAGGCTTCATAACATATTACAGAAGTATTTATTTTTACAGGTAAACTTGATGTGAATTTAACTCCAAAAGTTAAATGTTATATTAACATAACCAGGAAAGCAAAAATATGCTAAGGTCTCAGTTACCCTCTTATTGGAAATTCCCTCCATGTTTTAGCCACTTATTCATTCAATTCCTTATTTATTTTATGAAAATCCTTGTTCATATGAACTTTGAAAATATATGTATTTGGGGAAATTGAGTTATTTTGTCCTACACATAATCAATCTTGAAGTTTTCATCATTTGTTGAAAAGTATTCTCTTCTCTTGAGGAAGTTGCATTCTGTTATATTTTCCCTTGCCCACATAGGTACCATGTGAAGGCACTTTATTGTGAGCAGGGAGTGTGACATACAAGCAACTCTAATTAAGAATTGGCTTTTCCTTCCGATGGAGTACATATGACTGCTCTTGGGGAAAGGTGAATGTCATATTTAACCTTTTATTTAAGTTTGTTTCTTACCATGCCAAGGAGATCTGGGGGATTAAAGATATATTTCCCGCTATATGTTGAACAACAAGATTTGGCTAAGATGATAGTATTTAGGAAAAGTTGGCAAATTTGATAGACACCCAAAACACTCTAAATGGAAAGAATAGATAAATATATAAGTTTCGGGAAATTCATGACAATTTTCACAGTAAAAATCTTCTTGTAAATCCTTATAAACCGCCCTACTTCTTTTTTTTTTTTCATTTTTCTTTTATTATTCATATGTGCATACAAGGCTTGGTTCATTTCTCCCCCCTGCCTCCACCCCCTCCCTTACCACCCACTCCGCCCCCTCCATCTCCCCCCCACCCCCTCAATACCCAGCAGAAACTATTTTGCCCTTATCTCTAATTTTGTTGTAGAGAGAGTATAAGCAATAATAGGAAGGAACAAGGGTTTTGCTGGTTGAGATAAGGATAGCTATACAGGGCATTGACTCACATTGATTTCCTGTGCGTGGGTGTTACCTTCTAGGTTAATTCTTTTTGATCTAACCTTTTCTCTAAGGTTGTTTGATTTTGTTTTGTTTTGTTTTCCCCAGTTCTAGACCTAAGGCCTCGCACTGTTTCCTAATAAAATCCTGGCATGGTTTCTTTGGTGACAGATAATATAAACTAATTAATTTAATATTCAGTGTTTATCATTTTGCTGTTGAAAAAAGTAGATGCATACACACATAGAAAGGGGGAGGATGAGGTGATTAAAGGACTGTGAGGACAATGACAGATTTGGAAATTCAGAACAACCTCTCACAATAGGATGGCATCCTCTTAACACATTTCAGCTTTACTTTTTGTTTTCATCTTAAGGTTTCAGTCATGGACTTTATGACATTATATATTCATATTTTAAACTTGGGCAGGAAATGTGCAAGATTAATGTTTTGGTATATAAAGTGAATTATTACAAGATTTGACAAAAGATTTAAGCTTGGCCAACCAGCTAGGCAATCTCTTTATCTCATATTTATTTTACTTCACTTTGCTTGAAGAATTTCCTTCAGGTAGTGAGGCAGGTGTCCTCACACATTTCACCAGGTTTAGCAGGTGTGCCATCTCAGAGTGCTAAATTTCAAAATGAGCTTCACAATTAGTTACAACTATTGTATAGTTGTAACTATACATTTCAATCCTGTCACATTTTTTAGAATTGTTTCAGTGGTAGTTTATGCCACCTGAGAAGTCAGTGTTTAAATTCATAAGAATTATTTTGGTTTGAGAATTTTGCAATTTAAAAATCATAGGCCTACTTAGAAAGGAGGGTTATTGAACTGTGAAGATTCCTGGAGGTCAAAATTGAATAACTCTGTTGCTTTTTGTCATGAAATGGACTTTTTCCATTACATCTTCTGTGCTGCTTTTTAAAAAAGAAAATAGGAGCTCTTTCTAGGAGTTCTGATCCAAAATGTATAATAATGTATACTTTACTTATTTGTAAAAACCATACAGAAAGAATTGAAATCATCATGCAATTTCTTGAATTTAATGCATGGGCATAACTTCTTAGTTTTCTCCCTTCCAGGCTTCTTAGCAAACTAATATAGGTTTTGAGAATTTATAGGCTTGATAAATTGTAGTAAGAAATAATATACTAGAAACAAGGAAGCAGAGATTGGAAGGATCATGTTTTCAGGCCAGCCCAGGGAAAAAGAATGCAAGACCCCAACTCAACCAATAAAAAGCCTGGTTGCGTTGGCACACACCTGCCATCCCTGCCACATTGGAAGTATAAATGAGAGCATTGAGGTCCAGGCCAGCCTGCATAAACGTGAGACCCTACTTGAAAAAATGGCTAAAGCAAAAAGGATTGGAGGAAGGCGTAGCACAAGTGGAAGAGTGCCTGACCAGCAAGCATGTGTGAGGCTCTGAGCTCAACACCAGTACCATAAAATCAGTAAATAAGTAAATAAATAAGCCCAACAAAACCCCTGCTATACATGTGTATATAGTGTACATAATATAGTGTATATATATATACATATATAATATTCTAGATATGTTTAAAAGTAAAGATTGTTTCTCAAAGAAAAATAGATGGAAATTGTCAATGATTGTATGAGGTTTTTTTCTTATAATCTTAAGGCCAAATTCAAACATCAGTAAAATAGGAGAAAATAAAAGGTTAGGATGATATGACAAGTGATGTTAGATGTAAAGTTTACATAAAATAAGGAAAGAATGCCACAATAATTTAGAGTGCTCTCTACTCTTTTTGGCAAAGATAGCATTTCCTGAGTGATGTAATAGACTGTTTCATTTACACCATAAATATAGCGATGTTATAACAATTTTCTAAAGTTATTTATTTTAGTGTATCCTGATGAAATAAAGATGGTATTCCAAAACAAGCTGAGTAAAATTAATTTGTGTGTGTGTGTGTGTGTGTGGTATTGGGGTTTGAACTCAGGGCCTTCACCTTGAGATACTCCACCAGCCCTATTTTTGTGAAGGGTTTTTTGAGATAGGGTCTCAAGAACTATTTGTGTGGGCTCACTTCCACCACAATCTTCCTGATCTCTGCCTCCTGAGTAGCTGGGATTATAGGCGTGAGCTCCTGGAGCCTGGCTAAGAGTAAAACTAATTTTATCGCACAAAAAACCAATATGACTCAATATGAGCAAAACATTATAGCTATTTTCTAATGATGTGTAGCGCCCCTACAATTTCTTGAAAATGAAAAGATTGCTTTCTTAAGGCTATAGATGAGATTTGGAACCCAAATGTAGGAAAGTTGCTAAAAAGTTGTACAAAGAGCTGCTATTCTGGATTGTTGACAGAGTATTGACCTTGTGCCTTAGAAATAAATTAGGCAGGTATGAAGGTTGTCAGCCATTTGTAAAAATTAGTGTTAACTATGAATATCTCTTTTCTTTAACTATATACAAAGATAGGATTGTTCATAGGAAAGTATCTTCTTAAGAAAAGACGTGAACAAATTTCTGATCAATCCGCAATTAGGTCCAAATACCATACAGCAGGGTGAAGGTGATTTTGATATAAAGAAATTTCAAAGTGGACCATAGAATGTTACATAAGATTTAAGCCATTAAAAACATATTCACCCATTTAAAGAAAAATTTATAGGAAATTCAAAGAAAGAATAACTGACAATTAAAAAGGTTTGTGACATAAATATTTTTAAAATGAAAATTGTAAGGGATATATGAAAAATTCAACAATCTGAAAGAAGAAAAAATCATGTTGTACAATTAGATTTAATAGTATAATGTACTGCATTGAAAAATAGAAGCAGAGAATAATGGGTCATTATTCAATGAAAATGAGATGTAACAAAATTTATGAAGATTAGTACTCAGTGATGTCATTGCCAGGCACTTCTTGCTGGGCAGGTTACTCATTTCACAGAGAGAGGGTGAGCAGGAGTGGAACTTGAATTTAGTTGTGAGAAATTATGTGAGAAGATAGTATTTAATTGTATCCTCATAAAGCTTGGGACCTCATTTGTTATCTTACACATTGTAAATGGGCAGCTGGCAAGCCAAATTCTCATACATGTTTGGTTGAAAACTTAAAGAGTTTTGTGATGGCAATTTTTAGTGGTATTTTGGTAAATATCTACCTGATAATTTATGTAAGTTCCACAAGGACACAGAGCACATCTTACTGCATATTTTAATGAACCTGTAAAGCCTGATAAAGTGGCTGAATTCTTCCAAGGGGCTGATACATGTTTCTGTAACTGGAGACAGTAATGCAAAACTATTCAAAAATAGTATGTTCCTATTTAAAACATACTTCATTTTAAAAGTTAAGACTCAAACCAAAAGTAGGCCTTTCTGTTGATGACTAATAGATGTTTTAAGAATTATCAACTTATCTTGCTTTTTGCCGAAAAAATATTTGATCCTCAAATGTCTACCTGAACTTGATTCACTTAGAACATAAGAGACAAAGTAAGATCATTGTTATTCTAGTTTATGTTAAGTTATATATTATGAAAACCACCCTAGGTCTTTAGAATAAAGGCAAGTTGATGAATACAACTTATTTCGTTGTATTCAAATACAACAAATACATGACTTGAAAAGGCAAATTGACGAATACAACTTATTTCGTTGTATTTAAATACAACAAATACAATTTATTTGAAATCATTACAGGTATAATGATTTCAAAGTAAAATACTTTAATAAAATAATATATTATTTATAATTTATTTTTGCCAAGGGAAAATATCTTTCCCAAATCCTTAATACAGTGCCTGACAAAACGAAAATTTCATAATTGATTTGGTGTATATAACTTTCACAATGCCCAAGAAGGAGTAGGGGACATTCAGATAATGAGATTCTACCAGATGGAAGCTGTAGCAGAATGTTCCAGTAGATATAATGGAGAAGAGAATTTGTGCCAAAACAGAAGAACAAAACCAGTGTTGAGATTCACTTGGGAAGCCAAGGTTCAACAAACCAGACTGGAAGTTTAGAGGAGTACCAGACAAAAGTGTCTAAAAGCCACAATCAACATGTGAGACCAGAAATCTATGAACCAGGCAAGGCAAATACAACTGAGAGCAAATGAGAAAGGGTTACTGACGAATGGATTAAGAAAATGTGGTATTTATACACAATGGAATTTTATGCAGCCATGAAGAAGAACGAAATGTTACCATTCGCTGGTAAATGGATGGAATTGGAGAACATCATTCTGAGAGAGGTTAGCCTGGCCCAAAAGACCAATAATTGTATGTTCTCCCTCATATGTGGACATTAGATGAAGGGCAAACACAGCTAGGGGATTGGACTTTGATCACATGATAAAGCAAGAGCACACAAGGAGATATGAGGATAGGTAAGACACCATGTTGATGGCATTTGTTGCCCTCAACACAGAAACTAAAGCAGATACTTTGGGGCAACTGAGGCCAATAGGAGAGGGGGACCAGGAACTAGAGAAAAGGTTAGTTCAAGAAGAATTAACTTAGAAGGTAACACACATGCACAGGAAATTAATGTGAGTCAACTCCCTGTATAGCTATCCTTATCTCAACTGGCAAAAACCCTTATTCCTTCCTATTATTGATTATACTCTCTCTTCACCAAAATTAGAGATAAGGGCAAAATAGTTTCTGCTGGGGAGTGAGGGTCTGGGGAGGAGAGAGAAGGGGAGGGAGGTAAGGGAGGGTGTGGGGGGTAAGAGAGGGTGTGGGGAGAAAGGGAGAGAAATGACCCAAACAATGTATGCACATATGAATAAAATAAAAATTAAAAAAATATTTTGCTGAGAATAGCCTTTCATGCCCAACTTGCCTTTAGAGAGTGAGCAGGCCATGCTACACGGATGAAACAAGCAGGTTTAAGTGACCAGCAGCAGAATCACTTTTGGGGACCTACAATGAGTTTCTCTGTGTGGCAAAATCCTTGAGTAATTCTCTGATCATCTGGGACAGTTGCTAAAGTAATCTGAATTGCCTTTTGATAGTGAATATTTTCTGATATTAATGCAAATAAATAATACAGCTCCTTCTCCTGGCTGTAATTTCTCTTGGTTTCTGTTGCCCTCTGGCTTCACACTGGGACCCCTAAACAGCTTCAGGCTCTCTTCTTACAGTATACTAACTCTTCATATCTGCAAGTCAGACAAGAAACTAGCATTGCTAGCTTTCTAACATCACGAGGAGAAGTTACTCTGAACCAACCTACTCAAATGCCTACCTTTGATACAGTGCCAGGTGAAGAGGATGTGCTGAGTGGGTAAATCCAGTTCCATCCCATTTCTGAACTAATTACTGTAGCCTGAAGGATGAAATAAGCTAACTGGTTTAGGAGAATTAGTGCCCACCTGTGGAGTTTGCTGTGGAGTCATTCTAATCCAAACTACATGAGTGGGTAGTATTAGGAAGAAAGAAATGCAGAATGGATTCTGGTGATGAAACCTGTAAATGTTTAGCATATGAAGAGCTTAGTATAATCATAGTTGTGTTGGAAAATAAGCAAAATATATATCATGTCTGGAGATGTTGGTGTTGATATAATTTTTATGCAATTAGAATAGTTTTAAATATGTGTTTTAAAAATTTTCCCTTTAAAACAGTAACAGCGCTTTTGTCTCCTCTTTTCCTTTTCATTCCCTTCCTTCCTTTCTTCCCCTTCCCTTCCTGAATATTTTAGTTCTAGATCCATTAAGTGGGGCATAACAGGTAGGAGTCTCTGAATCAGCAGGGGATGGAATTGTAGTGATGCAGAGTAGGGCATCAGAACCAAGTGGGGTGAGCAATATGTCTGAAAAAGAGAGATGTTCTGCACAGTATCAGTGCCTGACCACAGACAGGAGAGTCTCCACATGGAAGAGTAGCCTGGCTTGGAGAATGAGCGTCTGTTGGTGTTGAGAAGAATATCTACTTGGACTGGGTAGTTTGATGTGAGGAGTCAAAGCCATAGACAAATGGCAAGGGCATGTCTATAGAAAGGTTAATGGTTGTTAGAGCCTCAGCTGTTTGAAGGGGATAGCCATGTGCAGCCTAGTATGGGCTACTAGAGCCCAAGGTGGGAGAAGAGGACACCCAAGTAGGATAACAACAGAGGTGTTACCTGTTCACAAGAGAATAGTCATGAAAGTAAATATATTAGGGATAATGGGTGTCACATTTCTTATTGTCCAAGGTACAAATATGGAAAAGAAAACTTGAACCCTAGGGAGCTGAACTGGAATTATAGGTATATTAGTGTGAACTCATACATTTCCATAACATGAGCATAGGCATAAATGTAGTTATGGGTATGGATACAGATATTGACATAACTATGGATATAAATGAAAAAGAAAGAGAGAGAGAAATTATCGAGCTCTATCCACTGAAAGATCCTGGAAACAACAATACCTCCAAAGCAATTAGGACACAGATTTTCTTTTCTAAATATTTTTCCTTGAAAAGAAACCTGGCCAGATTTCATTACTGGAGTGCAGAAAGTGTAAAATAAGCCTGGAGCATCTTGTCTCAGAAGTTAAGAAAACACACAAATAATGATAGGAACATACTAAAAGAAACCAACTTGAAGAGGATCCTACTGACCAAATTGGAGACAATTGGCTTATCAAATTAAATAACAAATAATTATAGCTAACTTAATTGTAATGTAAATAATTATAAACCCATTTACTACAGAGGAAAATATAAATGTATACACAATCAGAAATACAAATTGAGGGTTTAGTGAGAGATAGAATAGTTATATAGTTTAAAAATAACTTCCAACAGAACATTAATTCCAAGAAAGAAAAGAGTAATTTTATAGCGGAGAAACCCCTTTAATCAAGTGATCAAAATGCATATTTCAAGTAAAGAGATACACCCAAATCATGTACCACCTGAAAGAATATAATGAGAAAATTGAGCATCATTTCTGCATTATGCCTGCAAAGAGGCATAACCTGAAACTAGTCATGAGGAGACACAGACAAACCAAAATTAAGGAACATCTACAAAACACCTACCCTGCAATCTTCAAGTGTGTCAAGGTCATGAAAAATCAAAGAAAGACTGAGAGGAAACTGTTCAGAACTAGAGTTCACTAAGGAGACATTACAAACTAAGTGCAATGTGGGATTTTGAACTGGTGGAGTGAGGAATAGTAAGATGACAAATGCAACCAAACAAGAGGCATGGTAAAGAAAGGGATAAGTGATAATGAAATGAGGCTGGAAAGCTATGGACAGGTCAGAGCATGTGACTTCTTGCTAAGATAGATGCCCTTTGAGGGTGTAGGTTCAACAAGGAAATATCTCAATTTTATTTACATACTTAAAGAGCAAGAGCATAACAGGCTAACAGGAGGTAATGCCGTGGAACAGACTAGAGATAAAGATGATTTAGACAAGGGTGGTAGGAGTGAAGATTCAAGTTGAGAAGATTTGGAATCTGAATTGAAATGATTTTCTAGTAGTTTACGTGCAAAAAATGACAAAAGAGAAATCAAAGATGAAACTGTTTTTGTTCTCTTTTTTAACTCTCTTGAGAAATTGAGTAGAGTGACTGCCTTAACCAAGAAAGCAGATGGGGAGCAGGAGTTATTCTGATGCATGATGCAAAAACTAACATACTAAAGAAAGCATTTTAAAGACCAACAAAGAGATAGATTTTCCAATAAAAGTCTTAAGTAAACTGGTTGTTTGTAGTTAAAAAAATGTTACATTTTTTAAAAAATGTCACAATTAAAAATCCCAAATATGCTTAATTAAATTTAAAATGGTAGCATCTAAAATACAATCTGGGATGTAGCTAAGTGGTGGAGTATTTGCCTAGCATGTGCCAGACCCTGAAATTGAAAACCAAAACAAAACCAAACACACACACACATACAAATAACCCAAATAGGTTAAACCTGGATAGGGAAATGCTGCTTATTTATTTATTTACTTACTCACATAAAGGGTCTTGAAGTGGTGATCTTTATGTTTAGCCTTCTGAGTTCTTGGATTACAGGCAAAGACCACCATACTTGACAGGAAAACATTTCTTAGACAAGAAATAAAAGGAATGACAAAGAGAAAAGGAGTCAGATAATATAAACATGAAGATATTTGCAAAAAACTGAATATATGTTTAATATTTTCTATATAATATATATTTAATATTTTATGAAGTACTTTAAAATCAATAAAAATACAAGTTAGGAAAATGGGCAAAAAGGTGTGAATAAGCAATTTGCATAATCAAAACGACCAATGAAAATGAAGATAAAATTTAACTTTACTAGTAGTTTTGCTATTACACACAACAATAGCATATCATTGCTTTATTAGCAATGTTTTTGAAAAGATGTCACTAAGGTAAAGTAGGATGAGCACTGTTGTGTGTAGTGTAAATTAGTGATTTTTCTGATAAAAAGAAGACAACAAGGGAAGGGAGGATAAAGGTGAAAGATGGAGGGGGTAAATTCAACTATAATATATTTGATATATTGTAAGAACTTTTATAAATGTCACAGTGTACCCCCAGCACAACAATAAAAAAATTAAAAAATAAAGAAAATATCAGAAATCAGAAATACCAAAAAAATCCAAAAATGTTTCTTAAACTTTTATATCTAAGAGTAATAGTGTGGGACTCTCATGTTAAACTCTCTCATCAGAAAGCCTCCTCACCAGAATTTTTATTCACCTTTAAAATGGAGATGAAAGTGGTGGCTATCTCAAAGGGCCACTGTAAGTTAATTTAAGGCACTAAGACAATGCTGGGCAGGCAGTGAACATTAATACGTGTCTGTAGTTACTGTTATCTAGCATTTTAACTTCTGCCAATAGCTTGTAACCTGATAGCTTCATTGTTGTTTCACTTTGCATTTTTGATTATCATAAAAGGTTAATCACTTTAATTAGCATCAAATGTCAATCTCTTTTCCTTTTGCCAATTGAATATTCTTTGACTTTTTTTGTATTAGAATTTTCTTATTTTTCTGATGAACATGTAAGAATTCCTGATATATAATGGGTAGTAAATCTTTGTCACTGTTAGATTTTGCCAGTATCTTTTACATTTTTCACCCTCCTGTTACTTTTTATGTTGTATGCTTTTTGAAATAATTATTGAAGACAAAGTTTGTACTTGGCACTTTTTAGGAGGTTAAGATTCCTACAGGAACAAAAGAAGATAAAACAACTATGTGTCAAACCTGGTAAGAGTTATTTGAGAAAAATTATAGGCCAGGATAGGGGAGATAGGGACTAAATTCTTACTTTTCCAGAAGTCAGAATCACTATGTAAAAATTTTGAGGACTGAGAAGTACCTCATGAATTCATTTCCACATAATGAAAGCTCTTCATTTTAAATATTGAAACACATTTTTCTATAAATGAAAATGCTTCATTTTTTTTCTAATCTAAAAGTAATAGATGCCTGTCATAATACTTGTTAATGAAAAAGTTATTCAATGCTACTTGCTAAAACATGGTAAAGAAGACTTCATCTTCACAACCATCACCACAAGTAGAAAGACCATAAGAAAGGGGTCTTGCAGCTTGTGAGAGAGATTGAGCCCATAGCACAAGCAAATAGGAATTTACAGCCAAGAAGCAGTTTGGGGAATCGGTGAGTGGGAAATCACTAAAAGGAAATATCAGAGGTAAACTGACCTAACAGACTTCTTGCTGAAGACAGGCCAAGGTACCATCCCCAGATGTCATCTGTAGGATAATGGAAGATGAAGGGCTAGATCAGAAATCAAGGATGTTAAGGATGTATTGTGGAGGGTACAGATGGAGGGTTCTGGCTGACTTGACATTTGCAGGTTCTTTTGTTAAAGCTGAGTTTTATAAAGAAGTGCACAGTTGTTTTTTAGAAAAGTTTGACTAAGAAAAGAATAGTTTTCTCTAATTCCAAAAATGTAGAGAAGAATAAGAAATAAAAAGCTACAAATTATTGATAATAATCACCATTAACTTTTTTGTAATTAAAATGTTTCTTTTTTTATTATAGTGCTAGATGAGAGTACATTGCAACATTTACAAAAGTTCTTAGAATATATCAAATATATGGCACTTACATTTAATATTCTTCCAGAAAATTTGTCCTGAAGAGAGGGGGGTGAGGGGGAAAGAGGAGGGTAGGGGGGAGAAATGGCCCAAACAATGTATGCACATATGAATAAATGAATTTAAAAAAAACAAGAGAAATAGTTTTGTCTATTGAGTTACAGAGACACAGCCATAAAATTTACCTATGGTTTCCAGCCTTCCTCCCACTTTCTCCCCTCCCCACATAACTTCCATTTAATGAAAACATTTCCAACCAGGCACCTTTCACTTATAGCCTTCCTCAAGCCCCACAACAATGCTGTGGGGTCAAAATTATCCTCTGCATGTTAACAGTGGAGAAAACTGAGTCTCTGGACGATAATTGTCTTGCAGTTAGGTGATTTATTGTTGAGGTGGAGCTGAAGGTCAAAGCCAGGTCTATCAGATTCCATAGCCTTTGCCCTTCTCTCTGTACTGTGTGATCTCTCACCTGTAGTTAAAGGCACAGCATTGCAAACTTCACTTTAGCATTTGGAATGAAAGCAAAGTGAGTTGAATGCTACATATAGCATACTTTTTTAGAGTGATGTATATAGCTTAATATGCTTTTCTAAAATAAAAAGACTTTGAAAAAATGATATAGAGAAAATTGAGAAAGAAGCACAGATGAATGGCATCTCTATAACTGTTTCTTCAGGAAAATCTGAAATTTTGACTTGCTTAAATAGAAATGATGGAAAATAATTTTTAAAGGTAACAGTTTCAATACATGAATCCTAATGACTACAAATTAAGAGGAAGATAAAATTCAAATTCAAGTTAAAGCAGAAGTATTTGAACATAGGAATATTTTCATTGTCAAGATGTTATCAAGAGAGGATCTAGAATCTCCACCCCTAGAGGTGTTTGTATAAAGAACTTGTAGCAGGAATGGGGAGGGGAAAGGAAAGAATAAAGGGGTGAAGAGGATTGAAGTATGCTTCATATATACATATCAAGACAGAATAATGAAATGTGAAACCCACCAAACACTGTTTGAAACAGGGGAGAGGAGGAAGAGAGGAGTGGAAATATAATAGAGGGGGGTGACCTTACTTAAAGTATATTATATATATATAATATATCTGTAATATACAATATTATATATATATGTATGCAATTATCACAATGAAATCCCCTCCTATCAATATCAAAAATAAAATTATAAGGGAACATGTATCCATCTATTTTTATACAATTACCAGCTCAAATCAGCACTAGAGTTCATCAATTTACTAATCCATTAAAAATACTTGTTGAGGACCTACTGTTGCATGTGCAAGTGTAAATAAGCTGACCTAGACCACATAATTCCTTGAGTGTATTCTAGTCTGATGCTATTACAAACCCTCTGCAACATGCTTTATACAAATGACTTTGTTCCTCTACTACCTCTTTCTCTTATCTTTATGTTCATAATTTGCATAGTTTCCATAGGTCCACAATCCCAAATCCTTGGAAAACTCATTTCAAAATTCAGAATTCTTTGAATTATAGAAAATAATTAAATGTATATTCTGTATATTATCTCACAGCTCCTGAGGAATCTTGCAGCAATTGTAATCAAACATGATAATGTATCTATAGTGAAATATATTTATAAAAACAATAATTGCATCATGTCAGTTTAGTTGTGTTTTACTGACAAATGAGTTCAACTTAGATCAAGTTTTGCCATCAACTGAATCACTACAAATAACACAGACACACAGACACACAAATACACTCACACACACACCCCCTTTTTGATTCTCAGAGCCGTTTTGTACTCAGAGCTGTTTTATATTGGAATTGTTGATATGAGATTATTTAACATATTTGCAAGGAATTATTGAGAGTCACTCAAATTTGCAGAATAGATTATCATGGAATTTAGTAGTTAACTAATGAAAATAACCACTATCATTTATAGATTTTATGGCTTACATAAGGTAACAAAGTTAACTGTCTTTGTGAGGCTCAAAACAATTTTTTGTTGTTTTACTTTGTTTGTGAGACAAGGTCTTGCTGTGTAGCCTAGTCTGGCCTCAAAATTGGTGATCTTTCTACCTCATCCTCTCTAGTGCTGGAATTACAGGTATGGACCACCATGCCTGGTTTCAAACATTTTTTAACATGGGACCTATTCATTGCAGACTATCATGGGAGCTTTGTGTTCTGTTGGAATAGCCTTTATGAAATGTTATGTTCATGGTATGAGAAGACTATGGGCTTCTCTTTTATCTTTGCTTGTCTTTTGCATTTTTAACCTCAATTAGATTATATGGATGGAATGAGCTGCAGGTATAACTCTCTAGAAAGTGCTGGATAAATACTCCAAAATGATAGAAAGATGGCCTGGGGAATTACAAAAGATCCTGATGAGAGAGCCCTATGTGGAGTCCCTGTTTTTACAGCTATAAATGAAAAGGGTGGGGGGGGGTGCCAGAAAGCATTAAATAGTATAATCTGATGTTTGCAGAATTCCCCTGAGGCTAAAATACCTCTTGCTAGCCGATATAATTTATTACTCAGCAACTTTTTTTCAGGTTAAGAAGGACCAACCCTCTTGTCCTCTGCCTTCTACTGCCTATGAATGTTCATTTGCCTGTGAGGGCACTGTAATCTCCTCACTACTTTGGAGTTGACATTATGAATGGTCTGACCACCCATACAAAAGAGAAACAGCACAGGTGAGGGTGAAATTGGGATGAGTGGGGAAAAGGAGTAATGAGTGGAGAGATGGTTGTTGATACCAAATCATTACAACCTCACAGTTTTGGCAAGATTTAATCTAATTTATCTAGAAAAATGTCACTGTCTGGAAAATGTAAAGGAGATTTTGGAAACGTGATTCAAGCCAGGAAATTTTATTAGCTTTAAGCCAATAAAAATTTTAAGTCAAAAGTTGTAAACTAGGAAAAAAATCTCTCTTTAAAAATCACATGAAAATAAATATTGTGTAATAAATGCAAATTGCCTACATAAGACTTACTATTATCAGATACTGGTTTTTAGAAGGAAAGTAATTTCATTTATCTAGGAAGAATATAATTAAATAAACATATCTGTTCTCCTGCAGCTTTGTATATTTTAATCTGTGGCGCTTGTTTTCTCAGAAATGAAACACACCAATTGCTTCAGTGAAGAAAAGGCATATACACACTTCAGAATCAAATTCACCTTTTTAATATTAAGGTTTTATCTGCTGTATAATAGGTAAACTACTGTGAAATGTAGTTGCCTGTTTAACTTTATATCTGCTTTGATTTGGGCAGTTTAGTTAATTCAAATAAAATTTGTGAAGTCAACCACTTTCAAGAAAAGGAATAGGAGAACCTAATTTAACCTAGAGTGTCTCTTTTATTCTTCTGTTATTCATTTGAAGTGCCCTATCAGCTTGAACTGACCAACTTCAGACATTTTCACCCTTTTATTTTTTTTCTCTAATGTAAACTGAAATTCCCTGCTGTTCGTGGTATTTTAGTGTTTAGCATCATTTAATGAGCAGGTATCATTAAACTTAAAAGGTCCTTTTCTGTGTATCTCTGATTAGTTAGTGAAGGAACCAAAGAATTTCTCTTAATATATTTTGATGTTGGCCCATTTTACATTTAAGTGCCTTTTGATGAAGTAGAAAATAATTTTCACTAAAGTAGGGTGGATTCCATCAAATTAATATGTGGTCCACTATTAAGTTATAGAATATAAATTGTTTCCAAGTATTACTACATAATGTTTTCCGTTATAATTTAATGTGTAAGAGTTTTTAAATTTATTAATAAACTTTGTTTCTTTTACTGAAAAATACATAGACAGATAATTAAGCAGATGATTTAACATAAAGGTCCATATAGTCCCAATTATAAAAGCAACAGTTTAGTAAATATGTAACTTCAGAAATGAAAATTCACTTAGTCAAATAATTTCACACTATACTTACAGTTTTTAAATTATCATAAAGAACAAACAGATAACAGATTCTAAAAATAGTAGAATCCATCAATTATGCACTTCCTATTTGACGTTCATGAATAGTGTCCCTGGCATTACTAATATTTTATTAGTTCTAATTTTTCTTTTAGAAAGAAAAGAATATCAGTGCACTAAATAGCATGAAGCCAAAATAATGAGGCTAGAATGCAAGGTCAGATAACGTGTAATAAGTTACAGATGGCATTGTGCGACATTAACATTGGTCACAGGTAAAAGATGTAATAGTGCTGCCTACTGGTAAGAAGTAGTAGTGTTTGAAGGGTAAGTGAAAGTAGGTGCAGTAGTTTACCAAAGTGTTAAGTGCTATACATGGGTACTTAAAATTGCTATTACTGTCACCTGTGATGCAAAATGGTCTTTTCATTGTATCAGTACTAACAGCAAGCCTGTGAGGACTACACTGTTTCTCTTATGTCTGAGCCTTCTTTGATCACATCAACATTTTTGTTGCTTTTGTGATCATCATTTCCAGAATATGTTTATTTGAAAAACAAAATCTTGCCTATGAGAAATAACTGTCAAGTTTAGTAACAGACCATTTATTCCTAGGAAAAAGTGTAATTTATTTATGCAGAAATAAACATATGGTAAGTCTAATTGAAGAATGAAATTGGAGTTCTTATAAAGCTATGGAGTAAAAGGTTAAGCAGATTAAAAATTAAATGTGCTTATATGTATGGTTTACTCATACTCCACTTAAAGTAAGTTAATCGTTTTCTGTGATAGAAACATTTTGCTCAAATTGCTTTAGCACATACACTTTATTTTTTAAGTAAACTATTTTGTTATAATGTCTAGATTAAAGCCACTTTTAACATTAGTTCAATTCAAAGTACAGATTTTACATCGAATATTTGTTCAGTGAGACTTGTGTAGATGTGACATGATAAACTTACTTAAATGTGATGATTTAATTATTCTGATTTGAATGCTTATCATAAACATTTTAGGCTTATGTTCAGGTGTACATTTATACAGGGTTTATTAAGCCACCATGTACTATAAACATAGTTGTTAAAAAGGGAGAAAAGTCTTCCTTCATTATGTATGACTTTCTCACTATGTAATGCAGTTTACATCCTGAAAAAGAATTGATTCACAACTAAAGTGAGGAGAAAGTTTAAAAACAAAGTTTTCTGAAAATCCAAAATTTGCTTTATACAGAGAAAAAAGTACAAGCCACAGTGTCTCCTTAAAGGCATAAAAATACATTATATGGATTCCAATACCAAAAGTGAAAAGAGAAAAAAAACCACATTAAACATTAATTCTCTGTGTTTTCTTAGTCCTAATTCCTTCTTTCCTTCCCTCTCTCTCCAGACTCTTTGTCCTTAACTTTATCCCCATAATATCTTTTTGCTGTATTAATTTAGACTAATGTTGCCACTACAACCTCAAATTGGAATTCAAATTGGAAGCATTTAACTATTATTTTGATTTTTTCTCTGCTTGTTTTACTAAGTTGGAGAGAGATTAAAAGGGAAGGTGAAAGGAAAGCAGGAGAGGAAGAAAATGAGAACACTTAAGGAGAAAGAACAAGAAAAAAAAGAGCTGAGAGTAGTTGAAATGCAAATAAATCAGATTATATTATATGCAAATTTTGTGTATCAAAGGAAGGTAAAGTGTGAAAACTGTCTAAATGTGTGAGAAAGATATATTTGCATTCTCAAAATCATTTTTACAACCTGTAATATAAATTAGTAAATAAATAGTAAAGATATTCTTGGAAGGTTTTATGAGGTTTAGAACATACTTGGAAAATAATTTTGATTTGCTTTACTAATGTAAAAACTAAATATCAGACCACTAAGAAGATATTTTATATCATACAGAATTTCAGTGTAGGTCTTATATTGAAATATAGCAAATTTTCTGGAATTTGTTGCTGGCTTCCTAGCATAACTAACAGTGTCAAAAATCCAGTGCTAACAATACTCTGTACTGTGACCTTTATTAGGCTCTTTGCCTAAAACTCTGCTGGAAATAGATTTCTCAAAAGGGACAAGAAGAATGCTTTACAAGGCAAGAGGTACTTGCAAATATTAATTCTTCTCATAAAAATATGTATAAACATGTTAATATTTTTCATCCAGCAATGAACAAGAAAAAAATACATTTACAAGCAAACATTGTTTTTCCAATATATACATTACCTATTTTATGTCTATGCAAATATTAAACAGTTGATTTTTTTTCTCCTGTGTATTTCTTTTTGTCATTTTGCAAAAACAAGTATAGGTAGATGTTTAGGGATTAAAAACTTTAGGTAAACTTGTTAACATCTAGTAAAGTTGAAGAAACTAAGAGCCAACACTGTAGCATCATTCAGTGAAAGCATGTTTTTCATTTTCTTATCTTAGTCCATGTTTCATCATATATATAGTTTTCTCGTGTGCTATTTCAACTCTAATACATATTTTAAAAGTCTGCTTAAAAGGATATACGAAATATTTTAGTTCCCAGTTATTATAAGACTATTCTTTGGTTTTTTCCTTATAAAATGTAATGCTAAATTTTAAATGAATATTTTATTTATGAAATTAAACAATATTAATGATGATTAAAATGCCTTATTTGCATGCTAATTTTATTTATGAACATGTATACTCACATTTGGCATAAATTTATTTATTGTTTTGCCTTTTGACATAAAAAAGGCATCAGGAACATAGTAAACAGAGCATAGATTAATGAATAGGACTATTACAGTTTAAAATAGATGATTTAACCCTCCTTTTTGTCCTTAGTTATTTTTAAGTTCAAATTTATATATACATAATAGTTTAAAAATCTTAAAGTATAAAACATTCCAATATCCTAATTCGTATGTTGCACACAATAGGTAACAACATTCGTGGCTATGATTGATGCTAGGTAATAACTAAATGGCTTATCTTTTTACATCATTGATGATGTCATATTTTAAGAAAAGCACTGTTAATCACAAATTTAAAGTTGCAAGGAGAAAGCAAACTCTTATTTTTGTATAATATCATCTGTATAATCTTCAGCATCTGATTAATAACCCTCATTATTTCTCAAAAATGAAACAATTCTTTGAAGATAGAAGTTGAGTTGTTGAGTTGTTTATTATAGTTTGAGGAAAGTTACATGTAACTTGCTTACTTTCCATTTCCTTAGCATTTTTGCTGTGTGTGTCTGTGTGTGTAGTGCTGTGGATCGATTCCAGAGCCTTGACTATATTAAGTGAGTGTGCTATGACTGAGCTACATTCCCAGCCCCACTCTGATATCTTATATTGAAAAATTTTTTGTCATTAAACTAGGTTTGGATTAGTAATTTTTATATTCATTTGACAAATTTTATCACCAAAAATGGATACAATACAATGCCATGATTAAAACCTATTTAATAAATTAGAAGTTCTCATTAGATATTATCATTTATTCTGTTTTTCATGGGTTAATTAATACAAATTGGATCCCAATGTGATGTTACTTCTTACTTAAAACCTGCTTAAAAGAATATACGAAATATTTTAGTTCCTAGTTATTATAAGACTATTCTTTGGTTTTTTTCCTTATAAAATGTAATGCTAAATTTTAAATGAGTATTTCATTTATGAAATTAAACAATAGTAATGATTAAAATGCCTTATTTGTATGCTAATTTTATTTATAAACATATATACTCACATTTGGCATAAATTTATTTATTTTTTTGCCTTTTGACATAGGGGTGTACAGTACATAATGCTAAGAGAGCAGATAAGGAGGGTTTAGCTACAGATCTCACTGTTGAATGAGTGTCTTCTTACACTTCTCCGTAAGATGAAAATAGTTTTATCTCATCTCTGGGAACTTGATAAAGAAGTGGGTTATTTTTAGAGAAGAATAACTCAATAGACTTTAATGGACATTTTCTTGAGTCTTTCCCCATTTTTTCTTTGTATGAATATTTTAGCTGAATATTTAACTTTTCCTTATATCCCCATGCAAAATTATTAACTGACTGTGTTATTTGGGGTGATTATTTAATCTTCCTCTGCTTCAGTTCCTCTCTGTAAAATGTGATTGATGGTATTATGTATATGATTGAGTTACTGGCATTGTTTTGCAACTAATTTTATCTTCTCTAATTTCTGTCTGTTTATAATTTTAATTTATACATTGGTCAAAATTAACTTTGCTAAAACACCCCTAATCTGGTCACTCTGCAGCTTTGGTCAGCTTTATTGTCCACAGAATACAGTTGGGACTACTCCTTCTGACAACTGCACTTTCACATCAAAGCTAACCTGGTGTGTTCCACTAACTAAATCTGTTCCAATCAATCTGAACCATAAGCTTGTCTCAGGAAATGACGCTGCTGTAGACCAGCTTACCATTATGTCTTTAGTTTTGCATTTCTTCACAGCATTCTCAAATGCTTATTCTTCAGAGGTCAGTGTCAATATTTGTATTCTCCATATAGACTTCTTTGACCTTTCAACTATGATCTTCTTCTAGTTCAGTACTCACATCGCATGACACTGAGCTATCTTTACATGCTTACCATACTCTCTATTGTACTCATGGTAAGTGTAGGGATATGTATTATCTATATTTCTTAGGATTCAGGTTCCATGACAGACCCTAAATTTCATTTGATTATGAAATCTTCTCCTATAACACCAAACACAGTACTCTGTATATAAAAGATGATCTACAAATGTAGTTGGTTAGGGTGATGTTGTGCTATAACAGGAAGAACACCGATATTTGAGTAAAAAAGACTTGGATTTGAACACTAAATTAAATATTGTTTGACCCTGAGTAGCTGAAACTGTATGAGTTTCTTTCCTCATCTGAAAAAAGATAACATAATTAACCTGCTTTTCAGGCTTGATGGAAAGATTAGAGATGAGTTATGTAGACCATTTATAAAATGCCTGGATATAGTAGATGCTCAATAAATATTTCCCTTTTTGTTTTATGTGACAAAACTTATTTCTTCTACTTCCTGCCATATAAAACATTGCAGTGCATGTGAGATTGATCACTGCAGACAATTCTCCTAGTAGAGAATTAACTTTCAAAAAACAGATAGCATCTGTTGTCTTGAGAAAAAATTACCAGTCCCTTTGGAAAAGATATCCTGGCTACATTGTGACAATAGTGAGTGGTTTTCTCATTTGCATTGGCCAACTATTCTCTCTCTGAACTATCCCTCTCAATAACACTGCTGGAGTGCAGGAGGTAGACAATAGATGAATGTAGTAATAACCAAAAGAGAAGATTTATTTCTACCTTCATCTATTAGATAATTTATTCATTTATTTAGACAACAAATATTTGAAGGTTCTAGCTATTTTTGTATTATTTTTGCATATTTAATTTTGATTAATTTAATGTTAAAAGAATAAGAATCTTCTACTTTTTAATCCTTATACTTATTCCTCTCTCTTCTGATGTTCCTTTATACCCTTTGGGTCTGATTGGTACATCTTAAGTTAGAAATACTATTTATTCATGTTTTGTTTTATTTTATTTTTTCTCTTTACTTATTAGCATGGGTTAACTGTACAAAAAATTGTACATACTTGCAAATAATTTACTTTAATCAAATTCATTCCCTTTACTCCTTCTTATCCTCTGTCTCTCCCTTTTGAAAACAATTTTTTAACAGGGTTTCAATATTCTATTTTTGTACATGCATATGAAGTAATTTGATCACATTCACCCTCCCTTCACCTTTTCCTATCACCCCACCCCTGTGCCTACTAGCTCTACCTCCAAACAGTCCCCCATTTTACACTCTTTATACCCATCACTCATTTTTTCAGTTCTAGATTTCACATATGAGAGAGAACATGTGATATTTGTCTGAAAGCTCTAAGTATGTGTGCAGATCATGTAAGCAGATAAAATATCGAGTCTAAAACAGATCTCACTCTCAATAAACTTAGAATTTGTGATGGAAAAGAAGATAAATTTTAGATATCAAAAGCAATGAAATGATATAGATATGAGACAGGTTGTGATTTAATTGCAATTCTGGAGCAAAACTCAAGTGGTGGCCAAAGAAGAGCATTGTGAGTCAGTATCCTACATACTGAAAGGTGGACCATAGTCTCTACCTGGCTTATGCATCTGGATTGCTAAGTGATAAGTGAATCGGATGTAGACTAATTGGAAGGAAATTGGGATTAGCCCCAAGACTGTGCATTTATTAAAATGTTTATTAAAGTAAATAAATATAAATGA